>NW_006399893.1:1415080-1419520 GCF_000299155.1 Elephantulus edwardii | reverse complement strand
CAGGAAGTAGCTAAGAGAATATGTCGTCCCCTTTTCCTTATGAATCAGGGTGAAGTCTCTCTCAGGGAGAAGTGATAGGGAATGGCAAAGGATACACTGACAAAGGAGATTAATCAGAACTGGGTTTGACAAGCACTGTGGCAATGGGACAATTAAAACAGACTTTCAAGAGGCAAAAAAAAAAGAGGAATGAACTGGGGGGCGGGGTTAGAGAAAATAGTGCAACAATGAATGGATGGAAATCCAAAATCTCTGTAAATGTTCATTAAAATGAATAAAATTTAATACAATTTTTTTAAAAAGTTGGTGGATAATGAGAGAAGACCCATAGACAGGTAGCAAGTTGCTATCAGTAAAGACCGTGAAATTTTAAGCTCTCAAGTCAACTCCAGTTAACACTCACAGGACTCTTCTGGACAATAGAATGAAACACAGGATGAAAGTCCATGCTGAATGTTCCATAGAATAAAACATTGCCCAGCCCTGTATTATTATTATTGTCACTGCTATGTTCAAGTTCATCATTGAGGCTACCATGCCATTCTATCTCCATTCACTTTCTACTTCACAAAACATGATGTCCTCCTCTAGCTATTGATCCCTGCCAATTACATATCCAAACAAACAAGTTGGACAGTGTTCTGTTGCTATTCCTAAGATTTTAATAGAATTTTCAGGAACAGATCACTAGACCTTTCCTCCTAGTCTGTCTTAGGAAGTGACACCGAACCCTTGGGTAAGTTTGTTGGTATTTCAAGCAGTTGTACTTAGCTTTCAGCATCACTGTATTATGTTGTCATTATTGCTATGTGTGGCTGAGTTGCCAGCGACTCATAGCGACCCAATGTACAACATCACTGAAGCCTGTCCTATACTGAGCCAATTTCACTATCTCCAACACATTTCCATTACCCCAGTTACTGTGTCAATCCATCTGATAGAGTTTTCCTCTTTTTCGCTCTCTCTCCACCCTTTGAAGCATGATGTCCTTCTTCAAGGATTAGACCCTCCTGGAAACATGCCCAAAGTATTTGAGATGGAGCTTCAAAATCCTTGTCCCCAAGGAATAGCTCAGTTTTATCCTCTGCAGGACAGACTTATTTGTTCTCCTGGCAGTTCATGGTATCTTCAATACCCTTCTCTAGCACCACAATTCAAAGGCATCGATTTTTCTTCTATTATCGTTACTCATTATCTAGCTCCCGGATACAAAGCCAGTGATTGGAAAGACCATGGCCTGGATCAGGGGTACCTTAGTCTTTAGACTAATGTCATGGCCCTTCAGCACTATGGACATTTTATTTTTCACAGTAGATTTTTCTTAACACAATTTGTCTTTTGATTTTTTAACTGCTGATTCCAAGAGTGTTGATTGTGGAGCCAAACAAACGGAAATTAATAATAATTGTAATTTCTTCTTTGTCTATCATGATGCTGCCAATTGACCCAGTGGTGGCAATCTTCATTTTCTTGAGATTGAGCTTCAATCCATATTGAAGACTGTAGTGTTTGACCTTCTGCAGCAAATGCCTCAGGTCCTCCTCAGTTGCATCAAGCAAGGTTGTATCATCTGCATAATGCAGGTTGTTGACAAGTCTTTTTCTAGTCCTGATGACACATTCCTCCTCATCAAGTTCAGAACCCCAGATGATCTCTTCTGCATGTAGATTGAAAAGGTATGGAAATAGGATGAATCTCTGGCATACACATTTCCTAATTTTGAACCATGCAGTGTTTCCTTGCTCTGTTCTGAGAACTGTTTTCTGGTCCAAGCATAAGTTTCACATGAGCACAATATTACAGCCGTATTACAACAAACTGACTATGTTAATAATAAAAGCACTATTGCTGAAAGTTAATCTATGTGAAGTTCCCTGGGTGGTACAAATAGTGCTTTTGACTGCTAACTGAAGGATAAGAGGTTTGAGTCTACTCAGAAATGCCTCAGAAGAAAAGTCTGGTGACCTGCATCTGAAATAAACCTGCCTCTGAAAATCCTCTGGAACACAGTCCTACTCTGAAATACGTGGGGTCATTGTAAATCAGAATCAACTTGACAGCAGCTGTTCTTCCTACATGCTACATTTGGTTCATGGTGTGATGTCATTTCTTTTTCATTAAAAAACCCCCTTATGAAATAAATCAGACCTTAGCTCTCATTTTGAAGTTAAGATAGCCCCTCCTCCCATTGTTGTTGTTGTTATGTGCCCTCGAGTCATTTGCGACTCATAGCGACCCTATGTACAACAGCCCTAAACCGTGCTCTATCCTGTGCCAATCTCTTTGCCTCTGACACATCATCCCGAGTACCCCTCCTCCCATAGCTCCTGGCAAAAGAAATAGATACTCTGTGTATGTTTATTGAATTGAAGGGAAATGAAATACGTTTTGGAAACTACACGTATATTCCATTTTTCTACTTCCTCTCAGGAAAGGGATACAGACCTCACAGTCGCAGGTTTCTCAAAAAGGAGGATCTACTTTGTTCTCTGGTAACCAAGTTTGATGCCTCAAAAGAACAAAGAGAAACATATTTTCAAAGCACAGGGTAGTTGTATCTTCAAAGAAGGAATAAAAATGTTGGATTCAGTCAAGGAGATTAATATCGTGGAATTACGGAGTTACAAGGAACCTCAGGAGGTTATCTGGTTTATAACCTTGCCTCTAGGCAGAAGTACAACAAAGCTATGGTGAGTACATTTCTGTCTGCTTTGCAGGTCAAATCTCATTATAACACATGATAATGCAGATCTGCAATGATATAAGATCCCTCTGATCCAACAATTGGCCAGTTTATTTCAAGCAGTGTTTGATAAGGCACAATTCCAATAAAAAACATCATAGTAGGTAAAAAATGAAAACTCAAACTATAAAATTTTGAAAAAGCTAAACAAAAGTCCAAGAATATGGGTGTGGATTTGCATCAGTGTACTTTTTTCTCCCTTTTAAACTGCAAATCACAGACTCTGTGAGGAATTAAAGAGCAAAGAAGTTCAGAAACTATAAAGCTTCACTGCACTTCTAAAATAACTACCTATTTCTTATAGGTCAGGAGTAAATGATCATCATTACATATGCTTCTTTATTGGATTAATAAACATGATTTTGTTCAAGAGCCTCTGGGCAAACATACAATAAAATGTGAACAAGAAGAGGAAAAGAAGGATAATGTCTTAAAGATCTTTCTAGCCCAACTAATGAGTTTCACACACACTTTTTTTTTATCCATTAAGGAAGCTCAATGATCATTTGTGAAAATAGCATGAAAACAGCAAGACCTAAGAGAAGCTGCATGCATCAGAACTCTGTTATAATCGAGCTCATTAAGAGATTTGGGTGCTAACAACACAGGTCAAAGCTCCTCCTCTCTGTATCATTCTATAAAGCACCATATCACATTTTCTCATAGTATCAGGTTTACTCACATGAATAGTTCAATATCTTCATTCTCTACAAATGAATGAGGGACAGTGAGTGGACTTTCCACCACCTGTCTGTTGTGTCCTTCTGTGCTATCTGATGCTGGACTCTATGCTGCTAAGATTTTAGAGACCAAAAAGATCACCTTGGTTTCAGTGGAACTTCCAGATCAAGACAGATTAGAAAGAAAAAACTTATTGATCTATATAAAAAAATTAGGTGATGAAAATCTTACAGATCCCAACCAAGTATAGTTTAATATGTTGTTAAAAGATGAACCCCATAAGTCAGAAGGACTTTAATTTGCAAACAGGTCACAGCAATGGACTCAAGTATTTTTAAGAACATGAACATGACTCAGGACAAAGCAAAGGCTTCACTGTTATCTGTGAAGTTATGAGTGAGAGCTGACTCAATGACAACTAACAACAACGAGTAAATAGAATTAATTGTTATTCCAAAGAAGGGTGACCCAACAGAATCTGGAAACTATAGAACAATATCATTAATTTCACATGCAAGCAAGATTCTACTGAAGATTATCCCAAAACAACTGGAATAGCACATCAGCAGAGAACTGCCAGAAGTCCAGGCTGGGTTTAGAAGGGGTCATGGTACTAGGGATATTATAGCTAATGTTAGATGGATCTTAGTTGAAAGCAGGGAATACCAGAAGAGTGTCTATCTGTGTGTTTCATTGATTATGCAAAGGCATTTGACTGTGTGGATCAAAAGAAATTGTGGCTTACTCTGAGAAGAATGGGAATCCCAGAACACTTAATCGTGCTAATGCAAAGCCTATACTTGAACCAAGAGGCCGTCATCAGAACAGAGCAAAGAAACACTGGATGGTTCAAACTGGGAAGGGCATATGCCAGGGATGTGTCATATCTCTATACTTTTTCAATTTGTATGCAGAACAGATTATCCGAGAGGCTTGGCTCTATGAGGAGAAGTGTGGCGTCAGGATTGGTGGTAGATCTATCAACAATCTGTGTTATGCAGATGACACAACCCTGC
>NW_006399893.1:1403529-1412317 GCF_000299155.1 Elephantulus edwardii | reverse complement strand
CTTGGTCCAAGTATAGGTTTCGTAGTAGCACAATTAAATGTTCTGGGATTCCCATTCTTCTCAGAGTCAGCCACAGTTTGTTATGATCTACAAGAAAAGAAAATAGGAGGTATCCAAATTGGCAAAGAGGGAGTAAAATTATCTCTATATGCAGATGATATGATAGTATACTTAGAAAACCCTAAAGACTCAGCAAGAAAACTACTGGATATAGTTGACCAATTCAGCAAAGTGGCAGAATACAAGATCAACATACAAAAATCAGTTGGATTCTCTACAGTGACAAAGAGAATACAGAGCTGGAGCTAAGGAAATCAATACCCTTCACAATAGCTAATCAGAAGATTAAATACTTGGGAATAAATCTAACCAGAAGCACAAAGTATCTATTCAAGGAAAATTACAAAATGTTACTACAAGAAACAAAAAGAGACCTAGAGAAAAGGAAGAATATGCCTTGCTCATGGATAGTAAGACTCAATATTGTGAAAATGACAATATACATGTTCAATGCAATCCAAATGCAAATACCAATTCCATACTTCAAAAAGATGAAAAAGGCAATCTCCAATTTCATTAGGAATGGAAAGAGGTCCCGAATAAACAAAGCACTCCTTGAAAAGAGAAACAAGGTAGGCATCTCACTCCCTGATTTCAAATCCTACTACACAGACGTGGTGGTCAAGACAGCGTGGTACTGGTACAATGACAGACACATAGATAAATGGAATAGAATTGAGAATCCGGAAACCAGCCCATCTACCCATGGTCAACTGATTTTTGACAAAGAGATGAAATCAGTTAAGTGGGAAAATTACAGCCTTTTAAATAAATGGTATTGGCAAAATCGGAAAACTATCTACAGAAAACTCAAGCAAAACCCACACCTCACTCCACACAAAACCCAACTCAAAGTGAATCAAGAACTTAGGACTGAAACCAAGGATTATTAACTTCATTAAATAAAAGCTAGGAAGAACTCTAGAAGTCCTAATCCACAACATAAAGAGTCTTCTAAGCATCCTGAAAAATCTACAAGAAGAGGCTAAAATAGATTAATGGGACCTTCTAAGAATTAAATCCTTATGCATATCCAAAAAATTCTCCAAAAGGGTAAAAAGGGAAAAAGTATTTGGTAATGATATGTCAGATAATGGATTTATATCTAGAATTTGTAAAATACTCGAGCACTACAAGAAGATAACGATAAATAATACAGTTGAAAAATGGGCACAGGATATGAACAGACACTTCATCAAAGAAGACATTCAGATGGCCAACAAACACATGAAGAAATATTCAAAATCCCTAACTCTAAGAGAGATGCAAATCAAAACAACTATGAGATATCATTTCACCCCAGTCAGAATAGCAACATTCAACAGAACAGCAAACAACAAATGCTGGCAAGGTTGTGGAGAAACTGGAACCCTTATTCACTGTTGGTGGGAGTATAAAATGGTGCAACCACTAGTGAAGGCAGTATGGAGCTTTCTCAAAAATTTGGAAATAGAAATACGATTTGACTCAGCAATGCCACTAGTGGGAATATACCCTAAAGAAACCAGACCTGCCACCCAAGAAGATATATGCACACCCATGTTTATCACGGCTTTGTTCACAAAAGCAAACAACTGGAAACAACCCAAGTGCCCATTAACAAAGGAATGGATAGAGAAGCTGTAGTATATTCACACAATGGGATACTACACTGCTCTGAAAAACAGGGAACTCATGAAATATTATAAAAAATGGGTGACCCTGGAGGACTTTATGTTGAGTGAAATATCTCAGTCACAAAAGGACAAGTACTGCATAGTGCCACTGTTGTAAAGCAGGACTGACATTAGAGTTGAGGGGAATCTAACGGGATAAGTAATGTGTACTGCATTGAAACAGATGAGGGAGAGAACTGTTGAGAAGGAATATATGATTAGGTAGTATTGTCATGACAAGAGTCCAGAATGAAAGCTGCATAATGGAGTGGACTGGGGCAAAGGGATTGTATAACAATGAAAGACTTTTTTTTCTCTTCAAAGTGAAAAGTGAACTGAGGGGGAGGGGTGTGCAGTGAGGAAAGTGTGCAACAATGAATAAATGAATGGAAAGCCAAAGTCTCTGTAAACTTTCATTAGAATAAGCAAACAAACAAACATAAAGACATAAATAAAACTGGGGGGAAAGAAAGATATTTTATTTGGGAATATGTCTAAAATGCTTCCCTACCCTGTTAATCTGGAAGTGTCTACTATACATAAATTGTTAAGTGCCCTGAAGTTGACTACAATTCATAATAACTCAATGAACAAAAAAAGATAGAAACCTTGTCCTATCCCACATCATTCTAATGATCTTCACCATGCTCAAAGGCAATCAACAACAACAACAACAATGCATATGTACATGTGTATTAATTAGTCAAGTATTGATCAACAACTCAGCTCATTGCTGGTGAGTTGGAACCAACGGATGGCTGATAGCTACTGTAATGAACATATACTTTTGGTGGAATACAAAACCAGTTTATTTTCACGTGTCTTATCCAGTCACAGATGGTATCAGGCAAGTTCCCAGACTCCTACAGTCTCTGTCATGTTATTTTCTGTTCCAGTCAGGGGGGAAAAAAGAGCAGGAGAAGGGCAGCAAAATGCTTGGATCAGCAGTGACATTCATCACTTTGACTCCCATTCCAATGATGAGAGTTAGTTGTGACTTTACACCCAGGGGTAAACATCTAGATGCAGTACTGTTGGTGTTAGGTACCCGCAAGTAAAGCATGACTCATAGTGACCCTATGAACAGCAGACCTGAAACATGTCCAATCCTGTGCCATCCTCACAATCTCTGACATACTTGAACCCATTGCTACAGTCACTGTGTCAATCTATCTGTTTGAGGGTCTTCCTTTCTTTCATTCACTGACCCTCCACCTTTTCAGGTGTCATGTCCCTCTCTAAGGGAATAGCCTCTTTTAGTAACATGTCCATTGTAAGACAAAGCCTTATTATCTTTGCCTCCAAGGAGCACTCTGCCTACACCTTCCATAAGACATACCCGTTCTTTTGGAAGTCCATTTCCTTACTTACACTCTGTAGTATGCATGGTGTAAACAGATTTGGTGGCCTAGTGGTAAGAAGGAGTTGCATTATTATCCCAAAGTCACAGAGTTTAAACCCACCAGCTCCTCCATGGGAGAAGGATGGAAAGTCTCATCTCTTGTGATTAAACTGCCTCTGACAGCCTGCTGGAGGGTCAGTTATGGGTTGGTTTCGATTCAACGGTACACGACAGCAACAACAGCAATACGCTATTATTTTTTTCCATTAGAGTATGTATGTCTTTAGAATGGTCTTTCTCCTATTGGTCATTTCTTGGTTGGGTTTAAGATAGAGAGACTGCTGTATATCTAAGAGCAAGGTATTTTACTAAAGGTTTGTCTTTTTTTTTTTTTTATACATTTAATCATGTTCTTTAGTGTGTGTGTCATTGAGCCAATTCAGGCTCATTGCGATCCTGTATAAATAGAACAGAACTTCTCCTTAGAGTTTCTAGGCTGTAAATTTTATGGGAGCAGAGCACCAGATCTTTTATTCCATAGACTTTCTGGTATGTTTGTACTGTTGGTCTTTCAGTTACAAAATAGGTAGCATATCCATACCATGGACTGCGAAGAGAATAAACAGGTGTGTCCTAGAGAAAGTTAAACCAAGCTGCTCCTTGGAGGAAAGGATTCTGAAGCCTTATCTCACATATTTTGGGCATGTTGCAAGGAGGTATTAGTCCTTGGAGGGAGACATCATGCTTGGGAGGGTAGAGGGACAGCACAGGAGAGGAAGATCCTGAATGAGATGGATTGACTCAGTGATTAGAGTAATGTGGATAGATGGGTCAGAAACAATGAAACTGGCTCAAGATAGTGCAAGGTTCAGAGTTGGTGTATATAGGGTTGCTATGCATTTCAGGTGACTCCATGACACATAACAACACAAGAACAACTTAAATGGTTACATTTCCTCCCTGCTTGTATGTATTTAACCACTTAATAGCAAATTATTAATATTAACATTTGCAAAGGAATTTGCAAATGTCCTCATAAGTGGCTTTTTGTGTGTTGTTGTTATGTGCCGTCAAGTCGACTGTGACTCATAGTGACCAAATGGATAATAGCTCTGAACCCTGTCCTACTCTGAGCCAATCTCACTGTCTCTGACACATCTACCCTAATTATCCGAATCATTGTGTCAATCCATCTCATCAAGTGTCTTCCTCTCTTGTGCTATCTCTCCGCACTTCCAAGCATTACCTCCTTCTCCAAGGACTGTTAACATGTCCAAAGTATGTGATAAGGAGCTCCAAAACCCTTGCCTCCAAGGAGAAACCTGGTTTCATCTTCTCTAGGACAGACTTGTTTGCTCTCTTGGCAGTCCATGGGATGTTCAATATTGTTCTCCAACACCATAATCCAAATACATCAATTCTTCTTATGTCATCCTTATTCATTGTTCAGCTTTGTGATGTGTAGCAAGTTAATTTCGAAGACCTAGTAAATTTTGTGGCTTTGTTATAATTTTTAAGTCTATTGTAGATTTCATTGTGCATGCAATATTTTGGGGATATTGTATTTAGGTGCTTTCGAGTCAAGTAAGACCCATTGTGATGCTATGAACCCTGTCCTATCCTGTGTCATATTCATTCTTCCTGACACATTAAAGCTCATTGCAGCAGGCACCATGCCAATCAACCTGGTTGAGGTTTTTCCTCCTTTGCTGACCCTTTTCCTTTCCAAGTATCATGTCCCTCCCTAAGAAATAGCCCCTCCTGGCAATATGCCCAAAGTATGTGAGGCAAATCCACATCATCTGTGCCTCCAGAGAGCACTCCAGCTGCACCCTCTCCAAGACATACCCATTTGTTCTCCTGGTAGTCCATGGAATGTTCAGTACTCTTCTCCAACACCACAGTTCAAAGGCATCAATTCTTCTGTCATGCTAATTTATTGTCCAGCTCTCAGATGCATAGCAAGTGATTGGGAAGACCATGACTTGAATCAGACTCACTTTAGTCTTCAAACTGACCTCATCACTCTTCAGTAATTTGGAGAGGTCCCTACCTGCAGATTTTTCCAGTGCAGTACATCTCCTGACATCCTGACTGCTGGTACCAATGGTGTTAATTGTGGATCCAAGTAAGATAAAGTTACTTACTGACTGCTTCAATCTTGTCTCCTTCTATCATGATGTTACCTATCAGTTCAGGGGTAAAAAGATTTGTTTTCTTGACAATGAGATGCAATCCATACTTGAGGCTGTATTTTTTTATTTTCTGCAACAAGTGCTTCAAGTCTTTCTCATTTTTTAGCAAGAAAGGTTGTGTTATCTGCATAATTTGGGTTATTGATGAGTCTCCCTCTGATCCTGATGCCATACTTCTTTTAATAAAGTCCATCTTCTTGACTAATTTGCTCAACGTACAGATAGAATAGGTATGGAGAAATAATACAGCTTTGAAGCACTCTCTTCTTAATTTTAAAAGGTGTAGTGTTCCCTTGCTCTGTTTGCACAACAGCCTCCTGGTCTAGGTATAGTATTGTGCATGAATACAGTTAAGTGCTCTGGGATTCCTATTATTCTCAATGTTAGCCATAATGGTAGCTACTTGGGGAATAGATGTCTACAAATTGCGTATATCAGAGGAAAGAACCCAAAATTCTGTTAAGTTCTTTAACTCATTGATGCAACAAACATTTATTGAGCATCTACTTTACAAAAGCTGGTGTGCTATACTCTGGAACTCCTGGATTGTATAAAATTCATTTCTTACTACCAAGGATTTAATAGACAACATAAAGAATCTTAATCTTTCCTAGATTCGCTTTCTCTTTTCTCTTTACTTTTGAAAAGAATTGCCTTTCCCCAACAATGATTTAGAAATCAAGTCCAGTAGAGGGCAGCACTCACATGCATACACATAACTCCAGTGGCACCCTGCACCGGATAAGGATGCTAATTGGCCAAGCTGACAAATAGAGCAAAGTAGAAGAAGCTCCTTGAGCAGCCCTCAGCATGTAGTAGGTATGCGATAATTTTCTAGAAAAAAATGAGACATGGCATGAAAAGTAATACATTCACAAACAGGCAGACATGCCTTAAATAAAATCAGTATTGTGAAAGGTAACAAAGAGCAATCTAATTTATTCCTCACAACTTAGTAATTGTTTCAAAAGCATAGTGTACACAGAATGCACTAAAAATCCACTTATGGTGAAGATGCTCTATAATTCAGCTCTATTATCATATTACTGTGTTTGATTTGTTTTCTCTGAACTCTGTTACAACTATGAAAATGAGAAAATCAAGTGTAACATTTTTCCAACAGTGAAAATAGAGATAGATGGAGCCTAATTATTAAAACTGCCATGTACCTTGGTCACCCACATGCTTAGATAAATTATCCGGTGTTTCAGCACACTTTAACCATAAAAGGGAGCTAGAGATAAGCTCTAACTCATTAACAGTGTGTAAAATTGTACAGTTTATTAATAAAAGACACTATAATAACAGAGTCTTGTGCATCCATAAGAGAGATTTATAACTAGCATTTGCAGAAAAATTGGGTACAATTGCTGTTAATAAATTGAGAGAAAAAGTTTTTTTCTTAGCAATAAGCCTATTTACACAAGTTGTGCATTGTGTTGTAATTATGGTCTTAAAACAGAGAACTGCTAAATTAGCACATCTAATGAAATCAATACATTCTGGGGCGCAGAGAACCTCTGTGAGGTCTGCAAGGAAAACTATTTAGCATGGTTTGACTGCCCTTTGAGTCCACACAGTGCTGATTCATCACCTCTAAGTAGATGTCTAGGAATTGAACATTTATTATTGAAAGAGTAAGTAAGGTACAATATTAACAAGTGTGTTTATTTGTACTTAAACACAAATTAAAAACAACTCCTTTTATTATAGGGCAGCAAAATTTTCTTGGTAATAGCTAAAGATTGAATGATGCACCCTTAAAATCTGAATTTAGGAACTCTGGTGGCTCAGTGTATAATGTATCAAGCTGCCAGCGGAAAGATTGGTAGTTCAAACCTATCAAACAATACTTCAGAAGAACATGGGCAGTCTCCTCTTGTAAAAACATAAGGGAGTGTTGCTATGAGTCAGAATCAGCTTAATGGCAGTGGGTAAAATATGTGTTGGAATCTTAACCCCTCCTCTACCTGTGGATGTAATCAGGATGGCGAGTACACCATATTGGTGAGACTGTATCAATAAGTCTAGTAACTTTTGAGTTACAAGGAGCAGTGCAAATACAAAGTTGAGCACAAATAGAGGAACACATGGAGGATTGCCAAGGAATTAAAGAACCCCAGGACTGTAGGAAGGCCCCTGGTGTCACAATGGTTATGTACTTCGTTGCTGGCCCAAAGGTTGTAGATTTGGACCCACCAGCTGCTCCTGAGAGAAAGATGTGGCAGCCTGCTTCTGTAAAAATGACAACCACGAGTATACCCTGGGTCACTTCCACTCTATCCTAAGATCTCTCAGTCAGAATCCACTGAATGGCAGAGGGCTTTTAGTCTGAGGGTGAAAGGGCCTGAGAGAGAGAGATAAGAGGGAGAGGGAGAAGGAGAGGGAGAGAGAGAGAGAGAGAGAGAGAGAGAGAGAGAGAGAGAGAGAGAGAGAGAGAGAGAGAGAGAGACTGCCCATAGAACTGGCAACCTTAGACTGTGAGAAAAAGAAATTTCCTGAGGCTTTGTCTAACATACTTTGGACATGTTGTAAGGAGGGAACGGTCCTTGGAGAGGGACATCATACTTGGTAGGGTGGAATGACAGTGCAGGAGGAGAAGGCCCTCTGTGAGGTGGATTGATTCAGTGACTGGGGTTATCAGGATGGGAGTGTCAGAGGCAGTGCGACTGGCACAGAACAGAGTTTAGGGCTGTTGTACACAGGGTCACTATGAGATGCAAGTGACTCGAAGGCACATAACAACAACAATAACAACAATGTTTTTCATATGTTATAATTCTGTTAAAATAGCACTAGGGAACCAAGACAGCAAAATTAATATTACAAATTGTTTTATCTTTGTTTGTCTTCGATGACTGCAATTGTAGTGAGTGAATAAAAATGAGAAAAACAAAAATGACAAAAAGAGAAAAATCAGGCATTTTCAGGACCCCTAAGTCACATACAATGCTTTATTTCTGCCTTTCACTAAGGTTACAGCCCATCAGAATCAGAATTTCACCCTGACATTTGGGTTTTTAATACTGTATTGGGTTTTGGTATAAACATTTGTCATGCTTTCAGATCAATTTAGGAAAAAAATCAATACTTTAAAAGAGTATGTGTCACATGGCCCGTACCCCTTTTCCATTTGAACTTTCTTGAGTTTAAGAGGTTTCCTTCAACTTCTTACTTCTGAAATTTAAGTGCTCATTTCACCCTGGCTCATCAATCCTTAAAAAAGAAAAGTGGATAAAATTATTTAATCTTAAGACCATTATTATAGAATGGGCGTGAGGATCCAAGGTGGGGAGGGTAGGAGCAGAGGGGTGAGGATGAGCAGGAGTGAAATGGAGTGGAGGTGTGGTGGCGGGGGCGGGGGAATCAATCATAAGGTTGCACAATTTTCTGGGTGGAGGGAGGGATGGGTAAAGGAAATGGGAAAGATCCAATGTGAAAAGCAATGTTTTTTTAAATACTGGTTTACTTTGTAAGTAAACCAGCATTAAATAAAATTTTCATTTAAACACACACACACACACACACACACACAC
>NW_006399893.1:1402346-1403429 GCF_000299155.1 Elephantulus edwardii | reverse complement strand
TAAGGAGGGACAGGTCCTTGCAGAGGGACATCATTCTTGGGAGGGTGGAGGGATGGTTCAAGAGGGGAAAACCCTCTATGAGGTGGATTGATTCAGTGACTGGGGTAATTGGGATGGGTGTGTCAGAGGCAGTGCGAATGGCACAGGATAGAGCAGGGTTTAGGGCTGTTGTACATAGGGTTGCTATGAGTTGCAAGCAACTCAACGGCACATAACAACAACAATAATGTTCTGAGAATGTTGCTGGATGAGTTATTGGGCATAGAAATGTTAATCTGTTTACCTGACTAAAGAGTTATGCCAAAAATTTTCTTTTCGAGCGAGCTCTGGTGGCCTATTGGCAAGAAGCTGCACTGCAATCCCAGAGGTGAGCAGTTAGAATCCACCAGATGCTATGCTGGAGAAGGAGGGACAATCTCCTCCTCTATCAGTCAGTCAGATCTGATTTGATGGTACACACACAAACAATTAATAATAATAATAATAATAATAATAATAATAATAATAATAAAAATTTTTTTCTAATGAATAACATGAAATTGAAGACTGGTACCATAATTGCACCTCATCTTCCTCCCCTAACCTTTTTAACAATGCTTCAATGTTATTCAAGCCCAAATATTGATATAGCTAATGTGCTATATATTTCATGTGTCCTTAAACCCTACCCTTTTAGGGCTTTCATTAGAATAGTCAGTAGTGGTACCAGGAAAAGTCAGATGGTCGGGCACCATCTAATTCTTCTGGTCTCAGGGTAGATAAGGCCATGATTTATGTTCAGGAAAACTATTAGATTAGTTTGTTCTTTGAGTGTTTCCTTCTTCATCTTTTGCTGTATTTTGAATTTTATTCTTGGCCATATCTACTTAAATCACAAAGCTTACCAAGGAGTAGGGCAGTTTACAGTGAAACTCTGACAATTGAAAATCCAAAGGATACAAGTCCTCTGGAGAACTAATCAAAGTTGTTGGTGTGTGTGTGTGTGTTTAAAGATATTTTATTTGGAAATATGTCTAAAATGTGTGTTTCCCTACCTCATTAATCTGGAAGTGCATACTATATATAAATATACATAAGTATATA
>NW_006399893.1:1388352-1399241 GCF_000299155.1 Elephantulus edwardii | reverse complement strand
GAAATGACAATTTCTTGAGGCATAATTCTTGCAAATGGGAGTTTAATAGGAGTTTACCTATTAAAGTGAGGAAAGCACAAGTTTAGTCATTAGTAACTCAACTGAATTCTAAGCTATAGGAGAAATAAATGGGAGGGGAGAGGAGAATTCTGTACCAATAGCACTTATAATAGGCTTTTTAAAACAATGGAACCTATTGACTTACTTGATTTCATGGAAAGTCTTCAAATAATGTCCTCCTCCCCACCAAGATAACTCAAGGAAAGGGTGGGATCTCACTGGTTCTTCGGCTTGAAGTGTTCTTACTCAAGCAGATTGCAAGTTTGGAGAAATGAAATTCATTGCCTTTCAGAGATCTGCAAAATCTGTATTTGCCATTTTCTCCTGCAGTTTAAAATTGGTTAACTCTTCATATGCATGATTTTTAGTCTCATAATTTCTTCCTGGTATCATTGGATGATTGTCATGATGAATTCTTCAGGGTTTCTTACCCTCCTCCAGCTTCCTGACAGTGATAATAAGAGGGCAGCACTTTATAATGTACAATGCACTTGGCTGTACAATAGCTGGTGTAAGACACAGCAATGCTGTCATGCAAGCAATGTTATCTCTGCTCAACAGTGAACTGCACGAGGCTTAAACCAAAAACAGCTAGATGTTGACTGTATAATTCATTAGTAATGTAATTATGCGCCTAACGGTGTTTTCAATTGCCCGCTTTGTGTATATATTATATTCCCCTCCTCCAACTGGTTTCTAAAAGCTTCCAAAGATATAACATGTGGCTTTGTAGTACTCTCAACTCTAACGCAAGTTGGAATACAAAATAAAAGTTCAACAACTACTTGAATGAATGAAAGAAAGAAGGAACAATAGCTCATTGAGGAAAAAGCTTTTATAATCTACCCTGAGAATTCTAAAGTCAAAGCTTTCAATTGTTTGGAAATAATTTTTATTACATCTAGGCTGAATCCTGCCCATTTAATTTCAGTCACCAGTCACTTTCACAATACTAAGTAGTGATGTAACATGGTTGACATCTTATTTCTCTGTTGAGTTCCTCTCCTTACACTTCAAATTATGTTCCTATGATTGTTGTTATGTGTCATCGAGTTACCTGCGACACATAATGACTGCATAGTACAACAGCTTTGAATTCTGCCCAGTCCTGAGCCAGTCTCACTGACTCTGACACACCTACCCTCAATACCCCAGTTACTGTGCCAATCTATCTCATTCAAGGTCTTCCTCTCCTGCTCTGCCCCTCCACCCTTCCAAGCATGATGTGATTCTCTAAGGACTTGTCCCTCCTGGTCTAATGAACAAAATATGTGAGATGGAGCTTCAAAATTCTGGCCTCCAAGAGGAAACTTGGTTTCACCCTATCCAAGACAAATCTATTTGTTTTCTTGGCAGTCCATGGTATGTTCAAGACTTCAGCACCACAATTTGAAGGCATTGATTCGTCTATGATTCTTGCATCTTCCTTAGTCATTGTCCAGCTCTCTGATGCATAGCAAGTAATTGAGAAGATCATGGCTTGGATTAGGCACACATTTAGTCTCCAGGCTGACATCATTGCTCTTCAGCACTTCTGAGGGGTCTCTGACAGCAGATTTTCCCAGTGCAATTTGTCTTTTGATTTTCTGACTGCTGGTGCCAAAAGTGTTGACTGTGGAGCCGAGCAAGCTGTAACTGTTGACAACATCAATCTCTTCTCTAACTGACATTGTTCTGTCAGTTGAACCAGAGGTGAGAATCTTTGTCTTCTTGATGTTGAGTTTCAATCCACATTGAAGACTACAGTCCTTGACCTTCTGCAGCAAGTGCTTCAGGTCCTCCTCAATTTCAGCAAGTAAGGTTGTGTCATCTGTATAACATAGGTTGTTGATGAGTTTAGGGTACTTTTCCTGTCTTCCAAAAAACACTCAAGAAAGTATTATGATCTTGCTTTCTTCTGAATTTCTGTAATATTCACAGTCAATAATTAATCTATAAATGAGAACTAATGCTCATTTAACCATTCCCTAGTCTTTTGGTATGGTGTTTTGGGTTTGGTTTTTTTTTTTTTCCTTTTCACATTTACACAATTACAATATAGAGAGAGCTATGTTGGCCTAGTGGACAAAAAGTTATGCTACCAGACTGAAGGTGAGTGATTTAAATCTGCGGTCCTCAGGCCTGGTTTAAATTGTTTGTTGTAAAACCTTCTTTTAAGTGGTATAGCACTGGTCTGTACATTGCTGTACAGAGATAACTTGTGGTTGCTATGTTGCTAAACACTATGACACCGATGTGCCAAATGTGATAATTGTTACCCCATGGTGGACAGTGTTTGGTGGAGCTTCCCGATTAAAACAAACTTGGAAGCAGAAGAGGCAACCACTTCCGAAATGGCTTGCCTCCAGAAACTCTATGAACAGTGCTCAGGTCTTTCATTCATAGGGTTTCTATGAGTCATCTACAACTCAACAGCATCTAACAACAACAACAACAAAAACAACAACTTTGCACTGTCCTCAATTTCTCTTGGACATACCAATATATTTAGCATAGTTGCAAAATCTAATGTTTGGATACTTATTCATTATTAACATTTAAGCAATAATTTATGAAAATGTCTTCTAAAAATTAATTTCCTCATAAAATATCATTGAACAGCTACTCTGTACCAGGCACCAGGTTCTGAGCATAGGATGTCTCAGTCATTGCTTTCATGAGTCTTTAGGAGACAGACAAATGAATAAATAACTAGTATAACAAATGGTGAGACAGGTTCTAGAGGAAACAAAACAGACAAGTGCGTATTGTTACATAATACTCAAAAAGAAATGATGGAAGATAGTTACCAATATAAGATGATTTGGTAGAGAAGATAGGCCATATTGTTAAAGGGCTAGTTGTGTAGCAGAAAGCTAAAGAAAGCTGAGGTGTGAATCATGGAGATAATTGGAAGATGATGGCTGTTTTATGGAGAGAAGCTTTAAAGAAGAGTAAGGCATATACAATAGCTGAAGTAAAATGAGTAACAGCACTGTGGCATAATAGTGAGAGCATTTGGATATCAAATGAAGGGTTGACAGTTTGAAGGCACAGTGAGAAGGATTGGGCAGTCGGAATCTATCAAGATGACAGCCTATGAATGCCTATGGAGCAGTCATACTCTGCACTCTGCTCTGTAGGGTCGATCCTATGACTGACAGCATTGCAGCATTAATAAAAAGAAAAAGAAAGCCCAAACCCTCAAACCCATTGTTGTTGGGTCAGAACCAACTCATGCCTGACCCTCCAATGTATCTCTCAGGTTCTAAATCACACAGAAAGAGATTGTTTTCTCCCTTGAGTCATGAATGAGTTAGCAGTGCAAGATCCTATAGATTATTACACTAGAGCTTCCCTTAGAAAAAGAAAGGTTAGGATAGTATCAGCAATATAGGAAACGGCTATCTTCCTGAAAGGAAGACCTGCTACACAACTATTACCCTAAACTGTGCACCAATCACTAAAATCAAAGATGAAGAAATTAGGGTTTCCACCAATTTCAGCAGTCTGAAATCAATCAAACATGTAATCAAGACGCATTAATAAAAACTGCTGATTGCAACACAAAAATTGGAAACTAAAAAGAATGGTGGTTAGAAAGTATGGCCTTGGCAAAAGAAATGAAATCAGAGATCACATAACAGAATATGTAAGTGTGTGTGTGTGTGTAAAGGGATTTTATTTCTTTTGTATAAATACTGAAGATTGAAGTTGTTGGATGACATTGTAAATGTATTGCTAACTTTGATTTTTAACATTTTTTATTGGTTTGCATACAATAATTTGTTTACATTGTGTTTCATTCAAGTACATTGTGTTTCTACACTCTTTCATTTACATTGTTTTTCATACAATCATTCATGTATACTGCATTTTACTCAAATAATTACTACTGATCTATGCCTATTGTTACCCCATGTTTTCAAGTCTCCACATAATCTATCCTATTCCTTAAACTCTACCCAATCTGCCTTCTAAACTCTGCTATTCTGGTGGTTTCCACCTTTCCCTTCTTCTTCTCCCTTCCCTCTTTCCCTCTCCCTTGTTGGACATTTATACACATCTTTTTAGTTATCCTTCTATCTTTACAAAAATAGTCTTACACAGTATTTTTCCTCATGAGATTGAGTTAGCTCACTCAAGATATTGTTTTCTAGACTCTCTTATGTTACATAGTATTTAAAAAAAATCATTGTTCCTTAATGCTGCATTGTATTCCGTGTTTGTGAATGTACCGTAATTTTTCAATCCATTCATTTGTTGATGGACATTTGGATTGTTTCCATTTTCTTGCTATTGTGAATAGTATTGCTAAGAACATAGGTGTACATATCTCTGTCCATGTTTCAGTTCTAATTTCCTTGTGGTCTATTCTTAGTAGTGGAATGATTGGATCATATGGGATTTCTATGTTCAGCTTTATGAGGAAACACCAAACTGTCTTCCAGAGTGGTTGTACCATTTTACAATACCGCTAACAATGCATGTTCTTCAACACTTATTATGTGTTATCCAGCTAAACTTTGTTATTGCTTCCGGGGTGAGACGGTATCTTGTTGTTTTGATCTGCATCTTATTGCCAATTACTTAGAGCATTTCTTCATTTGTCTTTTGACCATCTGAATACCTTCCTTTGTGAAAAGTCTTTTCTTGTCTTTTGTTCATTTTGTAATTGAGTTATCAGTCTTTTTCTGTGAAAGCCCTGTAATATTCTGTAAACTTTCATTATGAGATCTTTGTCTGAGATGTCATTACCAAATGGTTCCCCCTCACCCCCTAGTCTGTAGGCTTTGTTTTCATTCTACTGGGAAAAGTGTTTGATGCACATAGAGATTTAAATTTTGAAAGTTCTGATTCATGGATTTTATCCTCTCCCAGGCCAACTCTACAAGAAATACAAAAGGAAATGGAAAAAGAAAATGGATGGGTCAAAATAACCAGGAACAACAGAAACGTTACACAGCAAAATGACAACTATAAAACCTGGCCTGTCAATAATCATACTTAATATGAGTGTCTTAAGTGTACCCATTAAGAGAAAAAGTAGCAGAATGGACAAAAAAAAATCAAAGCCCGCCAATAGGTTGGTATAAGAGACACATCTAAGAAATGAGGAAAAAAGACTAAAAAGAGAAGGCCGGAAAATTATATACCAAGCAAAAGGCATCCAAATAAAGCAGGAGTGGCAAAAATAATTTCTGATAAAATAGACTTCAGGATGAAAACCACCATAAAAGAAAGGGAAGAGCACTATATCATGATTAAAGGCACAATAAACTAAGAAGACATAACCTTGGTCAACATCTACACATCAAATGATAGACCTGCAGAATATCTAAAACAATGGTTAACAGAGTTGAAAAAAGAAATAGAACCATAAGAGTAGTAGGAGAGTTTAACGTATCATTCTCAACAAAGGACAAGTTAACTTGAAAGAAACTCAACAATGATGGTGAAGACCTAAACTTTATAATTGGTCAACTCGATCTCATAGATATATCTAGGATACTTCACCCAATTAAAACTCAATTTACTTTCTTCTTAAATTCACATGGTCCATTACTCAGAATTGATCATATATTAGGACACAAAGTAAGCCGTATCAAAATTTTAAAAAACCCAAACATTGTAATAATGCATAGTATCTTTTCAGACCCTAATGGTATGAAATTAACAAGAGGATTAAGTATTAAAAAACCCTCACCCAATTAAATCTAAATAACATTCTGCTGAAGCATTATTGGGTTGTAGAAGGAAAACAAGTGAAATAAAAGAGTTTCTTGAAACAAATAAAAATGAAAATAAAGCACATTAAAAGTCTGACAGAATTTCTTAAGACCAAGAATTTAATTATTGAAGATAACACTTTCAAAAACAAGTTCAATAACAAGTGGACCTAGCCAGATGGAATATTGTTGTTAGGTGCCATTGAGTTGAGTACAACTCATAGTGATCCTATGAACAAAAGATCTGAACCCTGTTGTACTGCACCGTCTTCACACTTCTTGACACACTAGAGCCCATTGCAGCAGTCACCGTGTCAATCCACCTCATCCAGGGACCTCCTTTCCTTCACCACCCCTCCACCCCTCCAAGTATCATATCCCTCTCCAAAGAATAGCACCTGCTAGCAAAATGCCTCAAGTATGTGAGGTGAAGCCTCGTCATCTTTGCCTTCAAAGAGCACTCTGACTGCACTATCTTCAAGACACATCTGTTTGTTTTTTTGGCCATCCATGGGATGTTCAGTGGTCTTCTCTAACAGCACAGCTCAAAGGCATAAATCCTTCTTCAGTCATCCCTATCCCTGTTCAGCTCTCAGATGCATAGCAAATGATAAAAAAGGCCATGGTCTGAATCAGATGACCTTACTTCTCAAAAAGAAATCGAAATTATTTTTTTTTCTTTTACTTTTAAAAAAGAAAAGCAAATGGAGGGAAGGGTGGGCAGGGAGAAAAGTACAACAATGAATGAATGGAAATCCAAAGTCTCTGTAAACTTTCATTAAAATAAATTTAAAATTAAAACAAAACAAAATCCCCACTCCTCAGGAGCCAAAATATGACCTTGAGTCTATCTCAGTTGAATTTCAGAAACATCTCAAGAATGGGTTTGATCGAAGACCAGAGGAATTGTGGGGAAGATATCAGAGGTATCCATGAAGAGAGCAAAAGGTCATTGCAAATAAGGAAGAAGAAAAAACCAAAATAGATTTAAATAAAAAAAAAGACTACGAAAATTGCATTAGAGCATTGAGAAACCAAAACAAAAGGAAGATATGCCAAAGTAAAAAACCTGAACAGAGATTTCAAACAGCATCTTGAGAGGATAAAGAAAAATATTATAACAAAATATGCAAAGAGTTGGAGTCAGAAAATAAAAGAGAAGACCTCACTTTGCATTTCTCAGGCTGAAGGAACTGAAGAAAAAAATTGAAGCTTCGATTGTTGTTGTTGTTGTTGTTGTTATGTGCCGTCGAGTCGTTTGCGACTCATAGCGACCCTATGTACAACAGCCCTAAATCGTGCTTTATCCCGTGCCAATCTCTTTGCCTCTGACACACCCATCCCGATTACCCCAGTCACTGAATCAATCCACCTCATAGAGGGTCTTCCCCTCCTGTGCTGTCCCTCTACTCTACCCAGCATGGTGTCCCTCTCTAAAGACCTGTCTCTGAAAGATACTATGGGCACAATCTTGAATGATAGAGGAAACATCAAAAGAAGATGGAAGGAAAACCCAAAATCACTGTACCAAAAAGAATTGGTTGGCACTGAAAAATTCCAGGAAGTACCACAAGAACAAGAGCCAATGGTGATGAAAGATGAAGTTTAAGCTGTACTGAAGACATTGTCAGAAAATATGGCCCCAGGAATTGATGGAATACCACACATCCCTGGATATGCTCAGCAGTTTATGCCAGGAAATTTGGAGGACAGCTACCTGGATGACTGACTGGTAGAGATCCAAATTCTTCTGCCTTCCCATGAAAGGTGATCCAACAGAGCGGAAATTATTGAACAATACCTGTAATATCTCATGTTAGCAAAATATTGTTGAAGATCATTCAGAAGTGGTTAGAACAGTACATTGACAGGGAACTACCAGAAACACAAGCTGCTTTTAAGAGACCATAGTACCAATGATAGCATTGCTGATGTCAGAATCCTTACTGAAAGCAAGGAATACCAGAGAATGTATATTTGTGTTTTATTGACTATGAAAAGGCATTTGACTATGTGAATCACAGCAAATTATGGCTCACTTTGAGAGGAATGAGAGTCCAAGAACACTTAATTTTGCTCTAATTTAATCTATACCTAGACCAAGGAGCTATTGTACAAACAGAGTGAGGTAACACTGCACAGTTTCAGATCAGGAAGGTGTGTGTCAGGGTTAAATCCTTACTCCATACCTATGCAATCTGTATGCTGAGCAGAATAATTAGAAAAGACAGACTCTATGAAGAGGAGTTTGGCATCAGGTTGGAAGAAGACTCATCAACAACCTGTATTATGCTGATGACACACATTTGCTTGCTATATAAGAAAGGAGGACATGAAATGCCTGCTGCAGAAGAACAAAGACTATAGCCTTCAGTACGGATTACATGTCAACATCCAGAAGACAATGATCCTTACCATAGGCCCCATAGTCAACATTACAATAGATGGAGAAAAGATCGAAGCTGTTAATAATTTTGTCTTGCTTGGATCAACAATCAACATCCTTGGTACCTGCAGCCAGAAAATCAGATGTATTGGGTAAGTTTGGTGTCAGGGACCTCTTTAAATACTGAAGAACAATGATGTCGATTTGGAGACTAAGATGTGCCTGATTCAGGGCATAGTCTTCTCAATCATCTGCTATTCAGCTGGACAATGAAGAAGGATGACAGAAGAATAGATGCCTTTGAGTTGTGGTGCTGGAGAAAATGAGTACTGACCATCTCGTGGACTACCAAAATAACAAATATATCCTTGAAAGGGTGTGGCCAGAGTGGTCCTTGGAGGCAAGGATGATGAAGCTTCACTGTCCATACTTTGAACACATTACCAAGTGAGGCTATTTCTTGGAAAGAGACATCATGCTTGGAAAGATGGAGCATCAGCGATGGAGAGGAAGACCCCAACAAGATTGATTGTCACTGTGACTTCAGCAATGGGCTGTAGTGTCTTAGAGATGATGAGGATGGCACAGGATAGGACAGATTTTAAATTGGCTGTTCACAGTGTAGCTATGAGCTGTACTCAACTCAATGGTACCTAACAACAAAAACAATCAACTATAGTAACTAATCAGCTTACTTGGATCCACAATGAACACCATTGGTACCAGCAGTCAGAAGATTATTTGTATTGCATTGAAATGGGATAAAAAAAAGTCCGAAATTGTAAAGATGGCAGGATAGGACAGAATTCAGATTTCTTGTTCATAGGGTTGCTATGGATCGTACTCAATGACACCTAAAAACAACACTAACCAATTATATCCATAGAAATAGTTGGTGAAGAAATAATTTTTCTCCATGATAGCAAAACCAGAGCCCATGGTATAATAGGCGATCAATTACTCATATGCCAGCTGGAGCTGGAAAAAACTCCAAAACCTAGCTCATGAGAGACCTGAATTTAGAGAACATTTCAGTAATAGATTTATTCAAAACTAGAAAAGTTGTGAGATGACTACAAACATACTACACATAAAGAAAACAAAAGGTCACTTAAAAGATAGGAAAGAAAAGACCAAAATGAATGTCAAATGTCTCTGCTCTAGAGTGTAGAGAAGGTATGGTGAAAGAAAGGAATGATGATGTAAGAAAACTTGAATGGAAGTGTCAATTGAAAAGAGAAAGCCAACTATCATAATGAAATGCACAAAAACATGAAGTTTGCAGTTAGAAAACCCAAAGAGAAAAACAGTTTGTTCAGCATACCTTAAGCTTGAGGAACTGAAGAACAAATTCAAGTCTTAGGAGCAGTAGTGAAAGATTCTATGGACCAAATATTGAATGATGCAGAAAGCATCCAATGAAGCTGGAAGAAACAGAGTCACTGGACCAAAACAATAGGTCAACACGGGTCCATTTCAGGAAGTAGCACATGACTAATCATCAATGATTAAGAACTAAAGGGAAAAAATCTAAGCTGCTCTGGAGGCACAGAAAATAAAAAGGTCCCAGAAGTCGGTAGAATACAAATTGAGGTGTTTCAATACACAGATGCAATACTGGGCCTGATTGCTTGTTTATGTTAAGAAATTTGTGAGAAATATATCATTAAATACACAAAATTGTATTGTTCTATTTCCAGCCTCATTTCTGTCAACAAGTCCATATTTTCTGACTACCATTCCTTCTTCATTGTTTCCATTTTTTTCATTCTAATCAGCAATTAATATTAATGCATCTATCTTGATTGCATTTTTGATCAATTTCAAATAACAAAATTTGGTAACAATGTTAAATTTTCTCTTCTTTGGCTTTAGCTGTAGGAGTGTATATTTGAATAAAAGTCATATTAACAGAAAAAAAAAGAAATTTGGAAGATAGCTACCTGATCAATTCACTGGAAGAGATCTGTTCTTGTGGCTATCTCAGAGAAAGGAGATCTGATAGAATGCAAAAAGCTATGGAATAATATCGTTAATGTTGCATGAAAGTAAAATCCTGCTAAAGATTATTTTTAAATCACTACAACAGTATATTGACAGGGAATTGCCAGAAATTCAAGCTGGCTTCAGAAAAGGACTTTGGACCAGAGATACCAATACTGATATCAGATAGATCTAGACTGAAAGGAGAGAATGTGTGTGTGTGTGTATAAATTGTTGTTGTTGTTGTTGTTATGTGCCATCGAGTCATTTGCGACTCATAGAGACTCTATGTACAACAGCTCTAAACTCTGCTCTGTCCTGTGTCAATCGCACCATCTCCGATACACCTATCACAATTACCCCAGTCACTGAATCAATCCACCTCATAGAGGGCCTTCCCCTCCTGTGCTGTCCCTCCACCCTACCAACCACGATGATCCTCTCCAAGGAACATCCTCTTCGTATGTTAGACGGAGCCTCAGAATCCTTGCCTCCAAGGAGCCGCCTGGTTTGACCCTTTCCACTATGAATCTGTTTTCCTAGCAGTCCACGGTACCCTCAGTACTCTTTTCCAGCACCACAGCTCAAAGGCATCAATTCTCCTTCTATCCTCCTTGGTCATTGTCCAACTCTTTGACGCATAACAAGTGATAGCAAAGACCATGGCCTGTGTCGGATGCACCTTAGTCTCCAGAGAGACACCATTGCTCTTCAGTACTTTGGAGAGGTCCCTAACAGCAGACTTTCCCATG
>NW_006399893.1:1382483-1387162 GCF_000299155.1 Elephantulus edwardii | reverse complement strand
ATATATATATTTAATTAAACATATATATACTTGTGTTTTTGTAAAGAACACTTGACTGTGTAGATTATAATAAATTATGACTAGCATAGCAAAGAATGGGAATATCAGGCTGTAGTCATACCGAATATATATATCTCAAGAAGCAGGTGTTCAAACAGACCAAGAAAATATGGCATGTTTTAAAATCAGAAAAGGGTGCATCAGAGTTTTAACCGTTAACTCTACTTGTTCAGTTTGTATGCATAGCAAATAATCTGAGATGCTAGACTATATGAAGAAAACAGGGCATCAGCTTTGGAAGCAGACTCATTAACAACTTGTAATATACAAACAACACAGTCTTGCTTACAGAAAACAAAGAAGACTTGAAGCATTTACTTATGATATTTAAAGAGTACAGCTTCCAGTATGGATTACATCCTATTAAAATAAAAAGGAATCCCACAACTGGACAGATGCATTATAATAAGTGGGGAAAATATTAAAGTTGTCAAGGATTTGATTTTATTCTGATTCACAATCAACACTCACAGAAGCAGTGGCCAAGAAATCAAAAGATGTTATGCAATGGACATAAGTGCTGTATGAAATTTTTCTAAAATCCCTAATGAGCAAGGATGTCACGTTAAGACTAAAGTGTGTTTGCTCCAGTCATGGTATTTTCAGTGACCACACATACATGTGAAATTTGGACAGTGAAGACTGAAGAAGAAATCACACCCCAGCATTTTGTAAAAAAAATGAACAAACAAATCTAACTTGGATAAACTGCAATCAGAATTCTCCTTAGAAGCAAGGATGGTGAGTCTGTTGCACTTGTGTAAGTAGTAAAAGTGAGAATGGTGATTTATTCTTGTTAGATGCCATCGAGTCGAGTACGATGCACTCAAAGCAACCCTATGCACAAAAGATCTGAACCCTGTTCTGTACCATCCTCACACTTCCTGACACCCAAGAGCCCATTGTGACAGTCACTGTGTCAATGCACTTGGCTGAGGGTTTTCCTCTCCTTCACCAACCCTCCACCCTTCCCAGCATCATGTCCTTCTCCAAAGAATAGCACCTCCTAACAACATGTCCAAAGTATGCCAGGCGAAGCCTCATCTTTCTTGCTTTCAAAGAGCACTCTGGCTGCACCGTCTCCAAGACATATCTGTTTTTTCTTTTGGCAGTCCATGAGATGTTCAGTGCTCTTCTGCAACACCACAGCTCAAAGGCATCAATTCTTCTTCTGTAATCTTTATTCACTCTCCAGCTCTCAGATGTATAACAAGTGATCTAAAAGACTATGGCCTGAATCAGATGCATGTTAGTCCTCAAACTGACATCATTACTCTGTAATACTTTGGAGAGGTTCCTAACTGAAGATTTCACCAATGTAATGTGTCTACTTATTTTCTGACTGCTGATACTTGTGGATCCAAGCAAGATGACGTTGTTGGCAGTTTTGATCTGTTTTGCATTATGATGTTGCTTATTGGTCCAGTGGTAAGAATCTTTGTTCTCTTAACATTGAAATGTAATCCATATTGAAGGCTGTATTCCTTGATCTTCTGCAAGAACTGCTTCAAGTCCTCCTCACTTTCAGCAAACAGGATTGTGTAGTAGTATCCTTGAATTACGTAGGTAATTGAAGGTTTTGAGGTAACAGAATTTGATAATGAATTGAATGGAAGAGCAAGAGAGGAGTTAGGGAGAATAGTGAGGTTTTAAACTGAATAACTGCAAGAATTAAACAGCATGTTGTTACTTTAAAGAAGAAGAGTAGAGTCCCTGGGTGGTGCAAAGGACTTGTATTTTACTACTAACCTAGAAAAGGCCCTGGTGGCATTAGGTTTTATTTTGCTAATTGAAAGATCTGTGGTTCAAGTCCAACAGCTGTTTAGCAGGAGAAAGATGGACAGTTTTCCACCCCCCCCCAAAAAAAAGAAGATTTATAGCATTGGAAATCTAATGAAAGATGCTTGGGAAACAGAATCCATTCTACAATATTATTAAGTTTTGGGTTTTGGACTAGCCTAAAGATCTGATTGCTGAGGCAATCATCTGAGAAGTTGGACTTCATGTATGATGGAAAATGTTACTGGGATCAGGATCGGAGGAGGACTTACCAATAACTTGTGTTAGGCAGATAACACAACCCTGCTTGTTGAAAGTAAGGAGGCCTTGATCAAAGACTACAATCTTCAATATGGAGTACATCTCAACAACAGAAAACAAAAATCCTCACCACTGGACAGATCATGATGAATGGAGAAAAGACTGAAATTGTCAACAATTACATTTTGTCCCACAATTTAACACCTTCGGTATCAGCAGTCAAGAAATCCAATGACATGCTGCACTGGGAAAAATGTGCTGTGAAGGACCTCTCCAAAGTGCTGAAGTGCAATGATGTCAGTATAAAGACTAAGGTGCACCTGATTTGAAAGTTTGATAATAACTAAGGATGACAGAAAAATTGCTGCCTTTGAAGAACAGTATTGGAGAAAAGCACTGAATATTCCATGGATAGTAAAAAACCAGACAATTATGTCTTGAAGAAAATGTAGCCAGTGCGCATCTTGAAAACAAAGATGGTGAAACTTTGCCTCACATACTCTGGGAATGTTGTTCAAAGGGACCAGTCTTTGGAAAAGGACATCATGCTTGGAAAGATGGAGGGTCAGCATAAGAGAAGAAGACCTTCTACAAGACAAATAAATGAAGTGACTATAATAATGGGTTCAAGTATGTCTGAGTTGGGGAGGACCGCACAGGATAGGGAAAGATACAAATCTCCTGTTCACTGTGTGCTGTAGCTGATTCAATGGCACCTAATAACAATGCAGCTGGAAATTTGAATCCAGCAGCATGACAGAAGAAAGAATTGGTGATTCACTTTGTAGAGGTTACAGCTAGGAAATTCAGTTCTGTCCATCTGGAACCGACTTATGGCTGACACTCCACTGGGTTTCTGAGGCTGTAAATTGCACAGAAGAAGGTTGTCCATATTTTCCCCTCAGAGTTGCTGCTACATTCTCTTCCACGATCTTCAAGACATCAGTCACCATGAGTTGGAGTCAGTTCAATAGTGGTAGTCTCGATTTTCAGTTTTCGGTGTAAGAAGCTGTTTTAAGAAAATCGATAGTAAACGGTTGTTCACATTTCATTCTACATGCCTATTGAACATAAAGTTTATTAAATAACCAACTGCTTTTCAGTAGGTAGTCCTAGACTATAAATATAAGTGTTATTTTTAAGCCATCAAGACCGTTTGAAGCCATTTAGGAAATAACATAACAACATAAAAGAAGAAGTAAGTTTGATTTCTAGCACTATTGTTCTTCCATATCTGGGGGATGAGAAAGAACATAAAAACACTAGAAAGAAGATCTAGAATGTAGGAGGTAAATTATGAAAGTTTAGTATATTTGTTTCCAAGGGCTACCTAACAGATTAGTACAAACTTGGTGATTTAAAACAAGAGAAATGTATTATTAATACACAATTCTAGAGATCTGAAGTTTAAAGTCCAAGTATTGGCTGAGTTGCTTCCTTTTGAGATGGAACCTGCCCCAGGCCTTTCTCCTATTTTCTGGTGTCTGACAGTAACTCCTTTCCTTGTAGATACACAACTTCAATGGCTACTTTTATCTTCACATCACCTTCCTTGCCATTTCTCTTCTTCCTAATCATCTCTTACAAGGACAACTTGTCACTGATCATAAAGTTCATCCTTATCCTAATCCAGCATGATATCATTGCAAGATTTTTTAACTTAATTACTTTCACAAAGACTCTTCTCCAAATAAAGTCACATTAGCAGGTTCCAAGTGAGCAAATCTTTTGAGGGAATCACCATTCAACTCCCTGTAACTGGTTTCTTGAAACGTTAGCAAAGAAATTATTTGAAAAAGGGAGAAGTGTTCTGAAGCAAATGTGGCCAGTAGATAGAGCAAATGAGGACTTACAATGGAGTCTAGCAGCATGGCCCTAGTTGGTGGCCCTGGCAAGGGAGCTTCTCTGGGATGGTGCAGGAGAAAGCCTGTGGAGAGGGGGTTTACAGGATAATATGAGTAGCAGGATTAGAGTTGATGAGAGGAGGGGGCTGCTGGCTATAGAGCATACTTCTGAGAAAATTTTAAATAAGGAAGATCAGAGATATGAACTGATACCAGTGTGGGATGGGAAGTCAAGGAGACCGCTTTTTCCTCCCCACCTTTCAATCTGAGATATATTGTAGCACACTTACATGACAATTGGAATGACCCAGGATCAGGAACAACTGATTATCCAGAATAGAATTTAAACACTTTAGAAATAGTTACTGGCTGAAGAATGTGTCCTTAGCATAGACACACATAATGCTAAGATACAGGACTTCTTATAGTGTTTTAAACATAAGCCTCAAAGAAGGAAAATGGAATAATTCACTATTGAGTAAATCATACAAATTATCATCATATTTGAGACTTGAGATTAGATGTGTTAAAACTCAGTAAACAACAGAAAAAAATAGAGGCAAAGTCATGGCTTCTGCTACTTATTATTCAATTGACTATCGGATTTTACAGTGTTCAGCAATTGTTGTTGTTATGTGCCATCTAGTTGTTTGCGACTCATAGTGACCCTATGTACAACAGCCCTAAACCCTGCTGTATCTTGTGCCAATCGCACTTCCTCTGACACACCCATCC
>NW_006399893.1:1348096-1375143 GCF_000299155.1 Elephantulus edwardii | reverse complement strand
AAACCTCACCCCCTACCCCCAAATATAATCCACTCTGCAACCCTCATTGCATACTCCTACGATAAAAATAATGCCCTAAAATATAATACTTTTATTTCCTGGTTGCTGGTGCCGAGAGTGTTGACTGTGGAGCCAAGCAAACTAAGCTGTGAAAAATCTCAATCTCTTCACCATCCATCCTGATGCTACCATTTGGTCCAGTGGTGAAAATCTTTGTCTTCTTGACATTGAGCCTCAGTCCATACTGAAGGCTGCAGTCCTTGATGCTCTGCAACAAGTGCATGAGGTCCTCCTCAGTTTCAGCAAGCAGGGTTGTGTCATCTGCATAACACAGATTGTTGTCCTGCAGTATTTTCCTTAGCTCTACAGCAACTAATAAGAGCAAATATATAGATAACTTAGCTATTAGACTCATTCTCATATAGCTTGGTAACACCTACATGTATCCTGTATTTCATTGTCATTCATACTACAGCTTTAGGGCAGAGACTGACACTTCTAAGACCCTCAGATGCTTCTTTCTAGACAAACAATAACCAGGTCATACATGACAATACAACTCTGACCCACAGCTTCTGCAGTAATCAGTCCAAGAACCCAAACCAGAACTTTGCCAATCCTCCTGGTGCTGGGTCAATGGCTTTTGGCTTTCCTACTCATTAGAAAATCCCTCTTCTACTTAGCACACCAACAAATTGGGACTTACTAGCAGGGCAGGAAGACTCATTAACAACCTACTTTATGAAGATGACACAACCTTGCCTTCTGAGAATGAGGAGGACTTGAAACTCTTGTTTTCAAAAGATCAAAGAATACAGCCTTCACTATGGATTGTATCTTAAGATAAACAAAAATTCTTACCACTGGACGGAGAGGCAAAGTCATAATAGATGGAGGAAAGATTGAAAGTATCAATGACTTCATCTTACTTAGATCCACAATGCCCTTGGTACCAGCAGTGAAGAGATCATGAGACATATTGCACTGGGAAAATCTGCAGTCAGGGGACTTCCCAAATTATTGAGAAGCCATGATGTCAGTTTGAGGACTAAAGTGCTCTGGACTCAGTTCATTGTCTTTCCAATCTCTTACTTTGCATCTGAGAGCTGGATAATGAATAAGGACGGTAGAAGAAGAATTGATGCCTTTGAGCTGTGGCATTGGAGAAGAATACTGAATATCCCATGGACGGTCAAAAGAGCAAACAGGTACATATTAACGAAAATATGTCATAAAGAAGTTGCAACCAGAGACAAAGATGATGAAGCTTCATCTCATGTAATCTGGACATGATGTCAGAAGTGCTTATTCTTTGGAAGGGAGCATCATGCTTGGAAAAGTAGATGGTCAGCAAAGAGAGGAAGATCCTCAGTGGGATTTGACACAATGACTACAGCAATGGGCTTGAGTATGTCAGAGATGGCAGGCCCTGATATCTGTAGTTCATAGGGTCACTATGAGCCATACTAGACTCAGAGACACCTATCAACAATGAGGGCATTTCGTTGGCTAATTTTTAGAGGCATAATAAGTGATGGAAAAGACTATAGCTTGCATCAGGTTCACCTTAGTCTTCAAACTGACATCTTTGCTCTTCAACACTTTGGAAAGGTCCCTCACAGCACACTTTCTCCAATTCAAAATCTTGTTTCATTTCCTAGCTATTGGTGCCAAGCATGATCCCATGGATTCAAGAAGATGAAATCATTGAAAATTTATTTCTCTTCTTCATCTATCATGATGATGCCCATATTACTAATAGTGAAGATTTTGTTTTCTTGACATTAAGATGTAACCCAGTGTGATTGGCACAGGACAGAGCGGAGTTTAGGGCTGTTGTACATAGGGTCGCTATGAGTCGTAGGCGACTCGACGGCACATAACAACAACACAACAACAAGATGTAACCCATATTGAAGGCCATTGTCTTTGATCATCTGCAGTAAGAGTTTCAAGATACCACGCATCTGAAAGTTGGACAATGAATAAAGATGAAAAAAGAATCAATACGATTAGGTTGAGCTGTAGAAGTGTGCTCATATCCCAGGGACTGCCAGAAGGACAAACAAGTATGTATTGGAAAAGGTGCCGCCACGGTGCTCTGTAGAGGGCAAGGATAGTGAAACTTCATCTGCTATATTCTGGACATAATGTTAGGAGGGCCTAGTCCTTGGAAAGGGACATCATACTCATAAAGGTGTGGTATCAGCAAAAAAGGGGAAAACCCTCAATGAGATGGATGCAAGAGATTGCAGCAATGGGCTCAAGTGTGTCAGAAATAAAGGGATGGCACAGGGTTCAGACCCACTGCTCATAGGGTCGTTATGAGTTACTCTCTAACTATTGATAGTTACATCAGAGTATCCCTAAAACTTTGCCTGTTCCAATTTCTTTTTCCTCTTTCTCTTTTTAATTCACCACCAAACACAAATGACGATACTTAGATTCTAAGCACAGCAAAAAATTGTGAAGATGGTGCAGGATATGACAGGTTTCTATTCTGGTTTACATTAGGTTGCTATGAGTTGGAGCTGACTTTATGGCATCTAAAATCAACAATTCTTTTACTATAGCAATTCTGAATACATAACCTCACTTTATATTTATCTGAGCTGTTTTTATTTGTTTTCATGGGGCTTCCACAGGGCCTGGTCTTTGACCAATTGTAGCACCAGTGAACTCCCTGACATCTCGTTGTTTGCTGGTGGTTTGACAAGTCCATGATGACACGTTAAGTCAACAATAGGCTTCCATTCTCTTTGCATTGAGTTATTTGGCTATTAATCCTGTTTGGTACCAGATTTTGTTATTGGCTTCCATTTGTTTAATATCTGGGGTAGAATTAAGTCATTCATTTCTATCCCTTTTATCTCTTCTGAGCTTCTATTTTGTGATAAGCTTTCTAAAAATGTTGTTTGTCAAACAAAAGATATTTATAAGGTAGGATATAAGCCTGCAAACCTGTTTGAGCTGGTCCCAGAGACCAACACCATTTGGACAAATTTTTCTGTCAGGTACCCATAAAACCAGATGATTTTTTCCTGCCATTCTGGTTTTTCTGACCCAGAATTAAGGGATCCTCTCTGGTTTCCTGCCTGCCAGTGGCTCAGTTTGCTGGATTTTCAGTCACAAGTCCTGCTGGAGACAGGATACACCGAGGGTGGAAGCATTGCATTTCTGCTGATTGTGTCACATAAATTTAAACCTTCTTTTCTAGGAAAAACCTATTCTTCTAATAAATTCTCTCAATGATATCCCAATTCTTACCCCTAATTCTCTAAATTACATGATTTCATCAAGAATTATTAGTGCCTTCAATGGCCACTCTGGAAAAGATTCAGCTTAAAACTGTTCATAATGCTTGAGAATGATTGTGTGAGACACAATATGAATGAAGAATAGTGTGAAACATAATGTATGTGAACTTTATGAGCAAACCAATATAAAATTTAAAAAACCCCTCCAAAAACTGTTCATTAATCAGGTGCCATAAAAAAAGAAAGAGATTAAGATGCTAAGCCCAATGGACAACATTTTTACTCTTCATTCTTGGCATGCAAGGACCTCCAAACAAAATTCTGAATAAAAAGTTTTTCAGTGACAGATTCTTTGGTCAAATCTAACAGACAACTTGACAAAATCAGGTAATAATGAACTGAATGTATTAGTAAATTCTCCCTGTTCATTTCCTCCTGTTGCTCTCCTATTTATTATTTTTCCTTCTTGCCCTTATCCTTTTAATCTTTCTTCTTCTGTACCTCTATAAACTTCTTCTTTTTTTTCTCCTTGTCTATCCCTCTGATTTTTAGCAATGACACCCTTAAGACTTAAGATGCTTATAAATCTCCATCCTTCCTAAGGGCTAAATATTCATGAAATAGAAAAGTTTAGATCTTAGGATTAAAAGACATAATTAAGGATTTTTCTAAACTCAAACAGGAACAGAAACTCTTCATAGAAAAATTTGAAATTATTTGGGACATGTGGAATTCCAAATTACCTGATGCCTGTCAACTTGTACACAGACTGGTTAGAATCTCAGTTGCCAAATTATGGGTGCAAAAATCAGTTACTGATCTGACCTGGAAAGAAAGCTACAGGACTACTTTTTCCACAGAAAGTTTGAGAATCAAAAAGATTCTAAGGGTAGACTCAAAAGAACCATATCTGAAATATTTCCAGTAAAAAAAAAAATCAATTGAAGTATAATTCATTCAAAGATAGAAGGTTTTTGGAATACACTTAAAAACACCTTCCAATCCTCTGTTCTTGAATTAGAGAGGAAGCTGATTTAACAACTGTTTTTCCTCATTTTGTCAATGGGGTTAAACTTAATATTGCAAGCATAATAATAATAAATCCATAGAAATGAGAGTTATATTAATGAGTTGGAACTGACTCATAGCTGACCATCTGGTGGGTTTTCAGAGGCTGTACATAATAATAATTAATAGTAATAGTAATAAACAGTAATAGTAATAGCAATAATAGTAATAACAAAGGAGGAGATTCCCCATCCTTCTCCCCTGGAGCAGATGATAGCCTCAAACCATGTGCCTTTTGAATTGTACTGCTGCTTCTTGCCACTAGGCTACCAAAGCTCCCAAAATGTCATAAGAGATCTTTATAACAAGGTGACAGGGCTCAAAATAAAATTTTGCTGTAAGAGCTGATGGCTTGAGAGAAATTCACCACCTATTGACAGAGATACTTGTACATATTATTGTGAGCAGAAGAAACACTGGGGGGAAAAATTTGATCATCATATAAAAGAAGCCCCCAACCATCTCCTCTCCAGAAACCTCAGTAAGGTTGGCTAATAGTTTGCTCTAATTTTTGGCTCTGTTTCCTCCTCAAGACCAGCCCCAGAAAGTCAAATACGCTCTCCAAACCAGTCAGGCAAGACACACTGCTTCTAGGTCAGTCTTCCACTGCTTCCCCTGGCCAGCCAATATCTTCCAGTCACACCTGCAGCCTTCCCCATTTGTTCACTGCACAGCTTTCCTACTGACCTGTTCGGTTTTGAGTTTCTGCCAACTGCAAGTGATGGTGACTTAACTCCTTTGTTAAAGAATGCTCTAAGGAATATCCTCTGCTGGTCCTCATAGGAGGGATCTTTGTTTAATTCCGCCCAAGCAGGAGAGGACAGGTAAACTGTTCACTGGACGGAGCAGAAGCCAAAATCGGAGTCTGAGTCCTCTTAGAGATCAAGACTGTTGGGAGGTGTGCCCCAGAGCTAAGGTCGTTGGAAACAGATTCATGCATGCCCAGGGCTCTGAATCCAGGAGGTCTAAATCCCCTTCCCATAATATTATACTTTTCAAGTAAGAAGAAAATTTGTCAACCAGATGTCTTTGGCATATACATGTAATAAATTAGTAAATGATAACTTCTTTGCAGATGACCTCCCAGTAGAAATATTAGTGTCTTTAACTCGTAGCTATTAGGACATCAGAGTCTGAGAGCACATAAAATTATATTTTCGCTGCCTAGAAAGGTGATAAATCAGATTTAACTTGGGACTGGAACCTAATTTATAGCTCATGCCTTTTTGTATTATCCGTTGGCCTGTACGAGAGAATCACAATGACACATAAATAAATCATCCAGATTGTGGTAAATTTAAAGAGTCATGTGCAAAAATCTATTAAACTTTTAAATTAATAAACATATGCAGATTCCTTCAGTGAAAGTGCTTTGGAGAGGTAGCACCCATTGAGGATTTTTGCTTTTATTGGTTCCCCTGCCAAAAAAGCTATTATGCCTATTATTCCCACAACCCGATTATGGCTTAACGTTTTGGTTGATTTTTTTTAATTTACTTAACAAAGGGAAAATACTCTCCTTTTTTTCTGTTTCAGGCAAGTGCATGTAGAACAAAAGGATCCTGAAACAGCTCTGATGAGTCTCCTTCTCTTGAAGGAGGAGCACATTGCAGTCAGTCCGAACAAGACGTCTCACAGCCTTCACCAGGCGTGGAGAGCACTGCGCAAGGCCGCTGGGCTGGGCTGGGCTGGGCTGGGCGCCTTGCTGGCATGATCTATATTTAAGTAGTGCTGTGTGTATCTGAAACGACAGTTGGAAACAGGAGATAAATCTGTAGGCCACTCCTCTCAAAACACAGTTTGGGGGAAATTGGAAGAATCTGTTCTGTAAAACAATGTATTTGAATTTTGTAAATAAACTAGTGTAATTACAAAAAAAAAAAGGCACAAGAAACGCACGCCACAGTTTGCAAAGCCACTGGATCTTGAGGCTACCTTGTAAGACCAAGGCGAGTAGGGGGCCACAGTTGATAATTATAAAGCGTACTGACAGGATCAATTTCCAGAGTCAGAAAGATCTGCTGTTAGATCTTTGGATTCCCAGCAAGTAGAGGTATACTCAGGTCAACTGACCTGTACGCTTCGAGCAGCTGAATTCGATAAATTCTCTCAATAGATATAATTCAAGGATACCCTCACTGTTACTTCTACTTGGCAATCAAACTGCTGATATTGGCGGAGTCTTCTGACTCAGATCTTTGTCCTTCTTATCAAAGTTACTAGGTTCCTTTAAGGCACATTTTTGAATTTTTCTAACACATAATGGGGTGCCTTTGGCATGGCTAGGTGGTTAGTTTCTCTAATCCAGCCTTTTGTGAAACCAAACAGAACAGCCACGTTTATTTCCTCAGAGAAACAAAGACTTCAGAGAACTTTCACATACCATTGGATCAGGTGGGGTTGAGAGGCCAGCTGAGTCCCACCACTTAGGATACAAGCAGAGGGAGGTGTAGGGGAAGCCACTCCAGGCTGGGTGAGCCAGATCCCCTGGATGGGATCCCATTAACCGCCAATGTGGATCTACACATGATGTATTGTGTACCTTTCAGAACCATTGTCTGGGATCCTCAAAACCACCAAATAGCACATGTAAAAGGAGAATTTTCTTAGCTAGGGCTAATTCTTCAAACTGAGCATCAAATGATGCTTTCCATAGCCTCTTGAAATGCTTTGTTCACTAGTTAAATAGAAAAGTACTCCATTTAATGGCAATCTTGAAGTTCAGAAACTCTCCAGTGTCACATAAGTATCCACTGGGAATTTTTGTGTTGATTTGTTTTTATCCTCGAAGGGATCATACTTAGACAGAAGTGGCATAAATGAGGAGAGAGGAACCTGAAAGGAGACAACTTTGCATATGTAACTTTACATGTATAGCAAATCATGTATGTACTTGATTAATGAACGGGCACCATTGCTATATTGTTGTGTGGACCAAATTGAAACAGACTTATAGCTTACTCTCCTGTAGGTTTTCAGAGACATAAATAGCATGGGAGAAGATTGTCTGCCCTTCTTGTGAGAAGCAGCTCATGGTTTTGAACTGTGCTCCTTTGGAATTGCTGTGCAGCTTCTTACCACTAGGCCACCTGCACCCTCTGATAGGCCACTAGAAATAGATAATAGACATTAGAATAGAATATGTAAGTAATGGATATAGGGAGATAGGCATTGGTTATGTTAAATCAAATTTGACTTCAAATTGAGCCACTGTTAGCCAGTGGCGAGAATTTGTCTAGGGTCCTATATAGAAAGGTGTGCCAAGATTGTGTGTGTGTGTGTGTGTGTGTGTGTGTGTGTGTGTGTGTGAACTTCAAGATAATGCAAGGGAAGAGAAAATACCTAAGACAATATAAGACAGTTTATGTGATTAGAGGATAAAGAATGCTAGGAAAGAGAAAGAGATAGGGTTTTAAAGTCCCAGGAAACTTTTACATCAAGATGATTCCAACTCACCTCAACCCTGCAGGTCAAACTAAAACTAACCCCCAGCATTTCCAAGTCTGTGGATCTTTCTTAAAGCAGAATCTGTCCACTTTTCTCTCTTAGAGTAGCTGGTGGATTTCAGAAACTTACTGTTGGCTTAGGATCCAAACACTTAAAACATGTATGTCACCAGGACTTCAGAGAAACGTTGTTAATTGAGAATGTGAGCATTCCATATAAAAGTGATGAAACAAATTGAACTCCATTCCACAGACTAATTGAGATATTCTTTTATATTGAGAAGAGGAAAGGGAAAATAGCACCCCAAGATTGCTTTCTATTTGCCAATTCTATGAGTTTATGAAGCGCAAAGGCTTGTTGAACCTGAACTTAAGGAGAACTAGCCCTAGCAGATGTAAGAAAATACCATCCACTGTCAACTAATCTGAGTTGTCCTCCAGAAATTGAAGCTCTTTCATGTGCTTTCTGGAGGACATCTTTTCAGCTAACCTGAGCTTGTCTTCTTGTTTGGTAAACTCTAGAAACAGAATGTTTCTACGAAAGCTCTACCTCAAGCAGAGAAGAGGGAGCAGGTGAGAGAACAAAACACTTCTCTTTAAAATGTCTAAGTTATTTCTTAAAAGACAGCCTAAAGAAGCTACACACTAGACAGTAAACTCCTAAAGAGAAGTTCTGTGTCTGCTCCTTCAATGTATGTCTGTCAATCCACCTGGTCAAACATCTTCCTATCCTCGGCTGACCCTCTACCTTTCTGAGCATCACGTCTCCCTTTCCAAGGAATAGGTCCTCCTATTGAAGTAAAGATACAGGATTAATATTAATATTTATCTAATTGGTGGAGCAAACTAGGAATAATAGTCTAGAGATCTCTTTCTAAAAAGCAATCAATGACAAGTCTTTAGGTCACAACAGTTGGATCAGTAATAGGATGGCTTATGTCCAGGTGGAATTTTGTTTTGCTGTGCACAAGGTCACCATGACTTAGGGTCAATCTGAGAGCCACTGACAAGAATAACAATACATGATGTATGGATTAAATAATATATATCAGAAGAAACAAAGCTAAAAGGCAGTCCCTGGGGCTTGTTCTAGAAAAAGAACTGGGCCTTATATTGAAAGCTGTCTAGGAGCTCCTCAGCACCTCTCACGATGCTCACCTCACAATTTCATGTTTCCTTTTCCTAGTTGCCATTGAATGTCTTTAAATTAATGGAATCCTCGAGAGTGTAAAAGTAGAGCTGGGCTTTACAAGGTTTTCAATGGCAAAAATATTCACAAGTAGATCTCTACGCTTGTCAGAAACACTCTACATACTCTATAAGCCTTTCCAATGAACATGAGAACAAATTGGGCTCATATTTCTGTAATCATTTTTTTCATCCTGATCCTTATAGCCCAACTTTTTAATGCAGCATTTGCCCGCAGACAGATTGTTAACCGAAGCTGAGTAACCACTTCTCCTACACTGGACCCTCTGTGCTAACAAACTTACTTGGGCTTTGGTTACAGCAATAAAAACTAAAGGAGGAGGGGGGAAGAGTTGTGTTTATCTCAGGAAATACTATCCAGTTATCAAGAATATCCCTTCATGGCCTCAAACGAGTTCACATAGCTATATAGATGCTGCCCTTGAAGAAGGGACTATATTTCTCTACTTGCTGTTAATCAAATGCTATGCCCTAGTCCACAACTTTGCAGCTTGTTTGTGAAAGAGCTTCTGTGAGCTGCTTTGCTGCCTGTTTAGAGAACGTCTCTGGATGTTAGGTGCCCATCTCTGGAAGGCTGCACATCGTTTAACCAAAGGCTCTGAAGCAGCGGTTACACTTTGTCTCTTTCTACTTCATTACATTTGATGGGGAAGATAAGGCAGGTAACATTTTCCAAGTGAATGACCTTCAATTTTCTCTAAATTGCCCTTGAGGTGTGGGGTGCCCTTTGTGGATGAAGTAGGAGGAGCCAGCATCTTCTCAGGGGTACATGAACATACTTGAATGTAAGGTTGTAATAGAATTGCAATTCATGAGAATCTTCTACACTTTTTACTTCAAGCAGACAATAAAAGCTAGTGACACTTAAAAGTCTCTCATCCATTCTGTTATACAACCCCATGCAAAACATCCCACTGCTGACAAAGAAGAAAAATCAGCTTGGACCTTTATTCCAAAAAGGATTCACCTCTAACTGCCTACTAACCAAGAACACAAACAATAGCTTCCTTTGGGTACAAATGTGGATTGTTCCCAAAAGGAGAAAACATGAAATTCTACTGGAGCGGCAGGAGGTCAAGGGAAGGATTACTTGAACATATTTCTCTAGAGTCACACGATATCTCATCACACCATCCTATGGTATAACAGCCCCTGAGCTGCTTTTGTTTGAGAATATAATAAAATTCCCTAACTCCCTACATGTTGTTGTTTGTCACTGAATAGGAATCAAGCCATAGCTGGCCCTCCAGCAGGCTTTCACAAGCAGTTAATCACATGGGAGGAGATAGTCCATCCTTCTCCTGCAGAGCAGCTGGTGGATATGAACTGCCTGCCTTTGGGATTGCAGCCCAACTTCTTGCCACTAGTGCACCCATTTACATAGAGTTTATACAAAATCATTGTTGAACACAATTTTAGGTGGTATATAGGGTTCAATGAAGCCCAGAAGGAATTCCTACTAGGTTCTTGCGGTCCAGGTTAATAATGCTTGTTTCAACTTGATACCCACCCACCCCAATTCCTTGTATTTTTTTTTTTATTGTTCTAGCCAGGGAAAATATCTGGAAAAATTAGAAAAGAAAAGGAGATTTAGGAGGTTCTGGGATACCTTTAAAGTGTTCATAGAAAGCACTGTGTGTAGGGAGCACTGGTGGCCTAGAGGCAAGTAGCTGCACTGCAATCCCAGATGCATGTGATTGGAATCCACCAGATGCTCTGCTGGAGAAAGGAGGAGCAATTTCCTCCTATACCCGTCAGATCTGATTTAACAGCACACACACACACAAAATAATAACAGTAAAAATAAAAAAAAGAAGAAGAAAGGAAGCACTGTGTATATCTTCTTGAGCTGAATCCCAGCCCTGAAAGCTCCCAGGGACAGCACATGTATATGGGCATTCTTTTATCCAATAAGTGAACACCTTCCAGGTGTCTGGAACAGAGGCAGAATTTAGGCGAGAAGTTAAAGACATTTGCCAATTGATGAAGAATTCATAGAAGAAATAGGCAAGAAAAGGACCAGGGCACAGTGTAAGTACTAAGACTATGCTGTCTGGTAAGTTTAAGGTGATGCAGTATGAAAAGTATCACAAAGTACACTGCAAATAAAGGGAATTCCCAAGCCCTTTATCAACTCTTGTCATTTCTATAACATGATGGTACCTCCTGGTGTCACTTCCTGCTGTGTCCAAACATACAGAATCCTTAACAATGATCAGGAGCAATTTTAAAAGAAGAGTAATGTGATAAATACACCTGTAAAATGTTTAAATGTAATGTTTCTTGGACAATATGACCATTAACCATTAAATTGTTTTGTAAAATCATTCCGTATTGAATTACATTATTAGTTAGAGCATTATTAATGACTGGGAGGAAGCCTGTTTTGATTTTCCTTATTTTCCCTTAATTATTATTATTGCCTCAAAAAAGTTATTGGTGTAGGTTCACAAACGCAGCTTACCATGGCACTGTAGCTAAAAGAGCAGAAAATTGGACAAAGTCAGCAACTATCCTGGGAGCAACAAAACAGTGTTCACAGGAAGGATGCAGACGAAACCACATGATCCAAGGCCTCACTGTAATTGGCAGTAACGAGAGCTCTGACTAGGAGTTGTTGTGGTCAGGTGCCTTCAGCTGAGTACGACTCCTAGCAAAGCTATGAACAGTGGATCTGAGCCCTGTCTTAGTCTATGTCATCCTCACAATCTCCAATATGCTCAAGTCCATTGGAGCAGTCACCGTGTCAGTCCACCTGTCTTCCTGTCCTTCCCTGTCCCTTCACCTTTCCAAGCATGATTTCCCTCTCCAAAGTCTATCTTGGAAAGGGTGAAACCAAATCTCTTCTTGGAGGCAAGGATTCTGAAACTCTGTCTCACATACTTTGGGCATATGGCCAGGAGGGACCAATCCTTGGAGAAGGACATCATGTTCAGAAGGGTGGAGGGACAGCACAGGAGAGGAAGACTCTCTATGAGATGGACTGATACAGTAACTGGGGCAATGGAGTGTGTTGGAGTCAGTGAGACAGCCTCAGGATCAGAACTGTTGTACATAGGGTCACTATGAGTCATGGACAACTCAAAGGCACATAACAACAACAACAACAACAACAACAACAACAATAATCTGCCCAAAGTATCATCATCTTTGCCTTTAAGGAACACTCTGGCTGTAGTTTCAGGGTTTCAGGTGCTCTGAGTAGAGAGAACTCAAGATAAACCCCTCAAAACATCCTCACACTCACTGTCCTCAGATGGTCCTGACTCACAATGATCCTCCATAGAATTTCCCAGACTGTAAATTGCAATAAGAAACAGCCTATCTTTCTCCTGAGCATTGCAGCTCCATATAGACCATGCCACCAGAACTCCCCAGAGAGCACCACTCCTCCTCCTCATTGCTGTCAGGTTAGATAGGATTCATAACTGGCCCTCCAGCATCTTTCTGAAGCTGTACATTGCACAGGAGGAGATTGCCCATGTATCTCCTGCAGAGATATTGGTTGATTCCAACCATAACCTTTGAGTTATTAGCCAAACCCCCTGTGGACGAGGCCACCAGAGCTCCCTAGAGAGCACTATAAGGTTCAAAAAAGTAAATTAACATAGAGTTCTAGCCTTTCTTTCACCTCTACTGATATTTAGAAATTATCTCTTTCCTTTTAATAAAAAATAAATTTTTATTTCATATTGGTTTGCTTACAAAGTTCATATACATTGTGTTTCACACTATCCTTCATTCACATTGTGTTTCATACTATCATTCCCAGTCATTAGATTAATCACCGTTGAGCTGTTATTGTTATTATAACTAAGAATATATTTTTTTAGAAAAACCTGTTTCTGCTGAAACACTGTACAAAAATTTTATAGACACTCATTTCAATGTCACCTTCTCAGACAGTATTACCTACATGGTCCACACCTAGTGCACTCTCCTCATGACCTATGGTTTCAGTCGTCAGTGAGGAGCATTAAGACTTTAACATGCTTGTATCACCAACTACTTGTACTGCAACTACGCTTGTATTGCAGAGTAACGGAAAGCATCAGTAGAGTCAGACCTGGGAAATGAGGGAAATCATGAAATTTAGCATGAGAATCTAGACAAATGGAAACCAGAGAACAAGGCACAGATAGACACAAGCCTTTGAAGAATCATCTGAGTAATATAGTATTCCCCGGTGTCTAAAATAAAGCATAAAGAGAATAAGACGCAAACAGTATCAAGACAACAGGAAAAGCACAAACATCATGTGATTAAAAGAATCTGATCGACCTTCTCAACAAGCATTCCTCACCTACCTTTGATGTCCTTAAATAAAAGAAAACCACGTATGCTTTTATTTTGCAGAGTAGTAAGCCTGGTCAATACTGCACCAGTGGAGCGTAATAGCACAAACTGAGAAGTCCCCCTGGAATTTAGATTTCAGATGAAGAAACCTGATTTCCCAGCCCTCACTGGTCTTTCACTACTTTAGAAAGCCACACATTCTCCAAGACGAGTTCATCTGTTTCAAAAGATTCCCTTTTCAACATTCATTCAAAAACATTCAAAATCATTACCTTTTCAACATTCATTTTGAAAGAATGTAGCCAACCACACAACCTAATCAAATATTAAGTCTGAGTGATCTGGCTGCAGCCAATAATTTTTAGCACTCCTAAACAGTCAGATGATGTTCTAAACTCATCACTAGTTTTACCTTTGATTCTCACACCCCCTGCCCCCAATCTGTACTGTTGTCTAAAATTCAGGCTGTGTGCTCTGATATCAATTCTAAAAGAAATAGAAGATATTCTGGCTTGGGGGATGAGATGCCTAGTGAGCACTGGGATGCTTGGAGATGACCCACACTTAAAGTAGAGGTGGAAAGTAGGTTGTTTTCCAAGCATGAAAAGCAATGGGTTGGTTAGAGTTCAGTCAGGTACAAGACAATATAATGATTAGGATCGTTCTGAGTGTTAGTGACCTACTCTACAAGGAAAAGCCACTCCAGAAATGGCCTCTGAAGGCTCTGTTCTAGAACAGATGGCCTGGCCTAGAGACATATTACTCTATTCTAAGGATAAAGCAGACATCCAGCTCTGGGGTGAAATTTGAGATATACTTGTCCTGTGAGAGCTTCTCAGGGAAAGTAGGATTTAGAACATTGTGTAAAGCTGGACTTATTTTTTTTCTTCCTTCCTTCCTTCTACACAAAAGAGTTCTCAATAAATGCATCATTGCACAATCAGCACGTATCTGTCAGAGGAGGCTTCTGAGTAGCTGTAATGCTGAACAAGTTTCAGCAGAGCTTCTAAGCTAAGACTAGGAAAAAAGGCCTGGTCAGCTACTTAGAAACTCAGTCAACAAAACACCAATGATGACCATATGTTACCTGAAATGGCCCAGGGAAGGCGGTATTTCTTTCCATTGTGCATTGTGTGGTCTTCAACTGGAGGCTGACTCATCAGTGGCTAAGAGCAGAAATTAGAATAGAGACAGACTTACTCTCAGCTGAGAATGTGGGAGAAGGTTTCAGGGACAAACCACAGGCAAAGGCCCATGATATATTGAAACAATTTATGGAGAAACAATTTAGAGAAGTAAGGAAGAAAAATATAAGGGGAAATTTTAAGTCTTTTAATCCACTTCTAAGATCCTGGAGTTCTTAGCACTTGGTTTTTAACCAAAATGCCGGAAGTTTGAACTCGCCAGTTTCTCCTCAGGAAACAGATGAGACAATCTCCCTCCAGAAAGACTTTTCACCTTAGGACTCTATGGGGAGTTCTACTCTATGTAATAGGGTCACTGTGGGTGGGGATCGACTTGGCAGCAGAGGGTTTGGGGCTTGGGCTTTATGAATAAGAATCAACTCACTGGTGATATGTTTTTATCTCAGTCCAGGTCTACATATAAACCAACAAGCAGGTCAGAAAATGGAGGAAAAGAAGTAAAAGTCTGCAAAGTTTGGGCTTTGACCTGTAGGGAGTTGTCATTGTTGTTGAAGTTGTTGTTTTTGTTAGGTGCCAATGAGTTGATCCCGACTCATAGTAACCCTATGAATAAAAGATCTGAACCCTGCTCTATCCTGCACCACAAAAGCCCATTGCAGCAGTCACTGTCAATCCACCTAACTGAAGTTCTTTCTCTCCTTCATGGACCCTCCACCCTTCTCAGCATCATGTCCTTCTCCAAAGAATAGCCCCTCCTAGCAATGTACCCAAAGTATATGAGGTGAAGCCTCATAATTTCTGTCTCCAAAGAGCACTCCAGCTGTACTCTCTCAAAGACATATCTGCTTGTTCTTTTGGCCTTCCATGGGATGTTCAGTGCTCTTCTCCAACACCACAGCTCAAAGGCATCAATTCTCCTTCTGTCATCCTTATTCACTGTCCTGCTCTCAGGTACATAGCAAGTAATCAGAAAGACGCACCTGAATCAGACACACTTTAGCCCTCAAACAGATATCATTATGCCTCAATAATTTGGAGAGGTCCCTAACTGCACATTTTCCCAGGGCAATGCATCTCCTTATTTTCTGACTGCTGGTACTGAGGTGTTAATTGTGGATCCAAGCAAGGTAAAGGGGTTGACAGTTTCAATCTCCTCTCCATCCGTCATGATGCTGCCTGTTGGCCCAGTGGTAAGAATCTTTTTTTTCTTTGATATTGAGATGCAATCCATACAGAATTCTACATTCCTTGATTTTTGTCAACAAAAGCTTCAAGTCCTTCTCACTTTGGGCAAACAAGAAAGAGTAGTGTAGGAAGTAAAATCAGAAAACTAGAGAGACACTTGGGAGGAACAGTTCAAGCAGAAGTCTTCCTGGGTTGGAGTGTGCTAAAACAGACTGAGGAAAGAAGAGAGGACTGGGTGCTCATTAAAGGGAGGATGGAAAGAAAAAGGTGGAAATCTGAATATGGTTTTTATTGTCCTTTTTTAAAAAAAATAAATAACATTTTTCTTTTATACTGGTTTACTCACAAAGTTTGCATGAATTGTTTTCCAGCAATGATCTTTCCCATTTCCTTTACCCACCCTCCCATCCCCCCAACAAATTGTGTAACTCTATGATTAATCATCATACACACATACACCCCGACACCCATCCTCACCCCTCTGCCCCCTGCCTTGAATCCTCATTTATGTTCTACAATAATCGTCTTATACAATATTTGAAATTATGGGACTGAGTTCACTTAGCATAATGCTCTCCAGTCCCTCCCAAGATAGGTAGTGATTTATAAAATCATTGCTCCTACACATGCTGCTTAGTATTCCATCTTGTGAATATATCACTTCTCAATCCATTTGACTGTGATTGGACATTTGGGCTGTTTCCATGTTTTTGCAATGTGAATTATGCTACTATCTCTCTTGGTTTCTTGATGTTGAACTTTAATCCATATTGAAGGCTGCAGTCTTTGACCTCCTGCAGCAAATGCCGTGTTCCCTCCACAGTTACTGAAAGCAAGACTGTGTCATCTGTATAACACAGGTTATTGATAAGTCTTCCTCCAATCCTAATGCCACATTTCTTCTCACAAAGTCCAGCCTCCTAGATGATCTGTTCCTCATATAGATTATAAAGGTATGGAGATAGGATGCATCCCTGGTGCACACCTTTCCTGATTTTGAACCATGCAGTGTTTCCTTGCTCTATTCTGATGACTGTCTCCTGATCCAAGTAAAGGTTTTGCATTAGCACGATCAAGTGTTCTGGGATTCCCGTTCTTCACAGAGTCAGCCACAGTTTGTTGTGATCCACACAGTCAAATGTCTTTGCATAGTCAATGAAACACAGATAAACGTTCCTATGGTACTCTCTGCTTTAAGTTAAAATCTATCTAACTTTGGCTATAATGTCCTGAGTGCCATGTTCTCTTCTAAACCCATGCTGCACATTTGTTCATTCTCTGTTGGTGTGCTGTTCCAGTTGGTTTTGGATAATTGTCAGCAGGATCTTGTTTGAATGTAATCTTAATGATATTGTTTGATAATTTCCATACTCTGACAGGTCACCTTTTTTTTTTAATGGGAATAAATAGTGATCTCTTCCAGTCTTGGTGGCCGGATGGATTGAAGCTCAACATCAAGAAAACAAAGGAAAACAAGAAAAACATCACCACTGGGCCAATTGGCAGCATCATAATAGATGGTGAAGAGATTGAAATTATTAATAGAATAGCTTCAGCTTACTTGGCTACACAATCCACACTTTTGGTACCAGCAGTCGGAAATCAATTCATGAATTGCACAGGGAAAATTTGCTGTCAGGGACCTCTCAAAAGTACTGAAAAGCAACAATGTCAGTCTAGAGACTACAGTAAATCCTGATCCAGGCCATAGTCTTCACAATTACTTGCTATGCATCAGAGAACTGAACAGTGATTTAGGATGACAGAAGAAGAATCAATGCCTTTGATTGTGGTGCTGGAGAAGAATATTGAATATACCATGGACTACTAAGAGAACGAACACATATGTTCTGGAGAGGGTGAAACCTGACTGCTCCTTGGAAGCAAGGATTTTGAAGCTCCATCTGATACACTTTGGGCCTGTTGCAAGGAGGGACCCGTCCTTGAAAAGGGGCATCATTCCTGGAAGGATGGAGGGACAGCACAAGAGAGGAAGACCTGGGATGAGATGGATTGACTCAGTGACTGGAATAATGTGGGGGTAGGTGTGTCTAAGGCAATTGAATTGGGTCAGGATAGAGCAGGGTTCAGAGCTGTTGTACATAGGGTCACTATGAGTTGTAGGAAACTCAACGGCACATAACAACAACTTGGGTTCTTCTCAGTAATGTTGCTTTTGAAAACAAAACAAAACAAAACAAAACAAAACAAAACTCAGTCTCAAGTACGCGCACCATGTGGACAACAGAACAGACTATGTTTGAGCCCATGGTCTGGGCAAGTTTGTCCTAGAGAGTTTTCATGCCCTTGATCAGCGACTCAGAAGCAGAGGGCAAGATGTTGCAGGGAGGGGGGCAGGGGAACTCTCTAGAATCTCTTTCTCCCAAACTAGCACATTTGTAAACACTTTTGTCAGGCTCTATCCTGGCATGACAATTGTGAAGACTAGAGTAAAATGTATGAAAGGAAGCAAGATGAAGTTATGATTAAGTTAGTGTGATTAATACACAGAGGATATGCATAAAGAAGGTAAAAATGTGGTGTGGTTTTGATCTCTTATCCAGTCCCCAGGCTCCAATAAGGCTCACATCAAATCCCCATGTGCATCTATTGCAAGGGGATAACAAAGACTGTTTATGCTTCTAGAATCGTGGGGAACTTTCAAGAGGCCCAATATTTGCTGGAAAGTGGACAAAAGACATTTTTCTTGCTAACGTACAATTTCAGTGTTTTTATTTACAGATGAGAGCAAACATACCCATACAAAACATAAAATAAAAATCTTTAGGGGATGGGATAAAGTGAGATAAGTTATATTTTTAAACTGAAACTTTTTTGGGAAAACTATGTGCCAGATGGTCTCCTAAATTCTTACATATATTGCCATATACTTTCAAGATAGACACATTTTAACCCATTTTTTCCGTTTTTTATTAATATTTTTATCATTCATATACGTTGTATTTCATGCATGTACATTGTGTTCCATAGAGTTATGTACATTGTGTTCCATAGAGTTATTAATTTACATTTTATTTTGTTCATTTATAGTATGGGGTTTTTAAACTAATCCATTTTATAGATTAGAAACTGAAGCATATGTACAGATTCACCCAAAGTCACTACACTGACAAGCAGTAGAGCTTGCATCTAAGCCCATAGTCTGCCTCTAGGGTCTGGGTGCCCAACCTTTGCATTGCATTTTATTAACTTTCTCATTGCTATTCAGCCCTGCTGATCATAATGGCATCAACTAATCTTTCAAGGCATGATGTGCACTTAGGGAGATGGTGATCATCAGTGATCAAAGCCAAAGGAGAAATAAACAAAAATAAAAACATAAAACTCCAAACTCATTGTTGTTGATTAGAAACTGATTCATCGCTGATCCTTCATCAGGCTCTCAGAGGCTATAATTACAAGAGATTACCCTTCCTTATTACCTGAGAAGCAACTAGTGGATTTGAACTTTGTTTAGAGATTGGTAGTATAACTTCTTCCCCACTGTTATTGTCAGATTATTGACACATTGATTACACCTCATTGAGACTATGAATGACAGATCTGAACCTTGGCCCTATGCTGCACATTCTCACAATTTCCGTCATGTTCAAATCTATTGTGGTCATTTCTGTTTCAGTTCATTTGTTGAGAGTCTTCCTCTCTGTTGCTGACCCTCTGCTATTCCCAGTATGATGGCTCCTTCCAAGGACGGGTTCCTCCTGAAAAATTGCCCAAAGTAAACTCAGTGACATTTTGCCTTCCTGGTTTCTAAGGAGCAATCTGAGTGTACTTCCTCCAAGACAAATTTGTTTGCTCCTTTAGCACTCCATGTGACAGTCAATACTCTACTCCAACACTATCATGGTATACTCGATATTCTTACCCACTAGATCACTTGTCAATCTCTATTTCAAAGAGTCTATTTGAAAATCAAATCTGATTGGATTGTCATTCTTTGTACACTTCGATGGAGCTGACAAGGTACTTGGAACAATCAGGACAAGTATCAATATGAAAATTTCCCTCTGTTCCCCTGTAGATGTCCCAAAGACATTATTACTAATTCCTTTTTTTTTGTAGAAATCTCTTAAAGCCACTTGTCCATTTGGTGAGAGCAACTTTAGATTAACTAGCGTATTGATCCTTTAATCCACTTACACAGACCACATATATCTCACTACATCAAACTCAAGCTAACCTTTTATTCAGAGCTCTGAAGCTTAAATTCTGAACACACAGCCAGCTGGCTGCCATACAGGCTCAATGACGGCACCATAGTCAGTCAGCACTTAAGAACTTTCCTTTGTTAGGACAAACATATATGTTTATTGTTGCTATTGTTGGTGCTAGAGTTGGGCTTTAATTCAAGAAAATCTTCACGAATAAAACTGTTCCCTCAGATTTTCTTGGCCATAATCTTTTATGGAAGCAGTTTTCCAGACATTTCTTCCACGGAGTTACTGTGTGGATTTGAACTGTCAACTTTTAGTCTAGAAGCTGATCACTGTGACACCCGGGTTCAAAGCTCTCATACATTATTCCTGTACCATAAAGTATTATCCCATGTATCAGAACTATGCATACCCTACCTTGAAGACCACTCTTCTAATAAAGTATTTCTCTAAGTGAGATTCTCAGGCTGGATAATTTTTTTCAATATTGATTTAGAAGATTACGCTCAAAATACACTATCTAGAACTCTTCCAGGGAGTGGGTAGAGAGTTGTACTGGCCACTCATAGGCAGACCACTCAAATCGACAAGTGACTTCACAGGAGAAATATGGGCAAGCTCCTCTTGGGTAATTTACAGGCTCTGAAAACTTGCTGGAGAGTTAACTGTGTGTTGGTTCTTATTCAAAGGCAATGAATGAATGAATGAGAACTCTTCTAGAAAAAGTCCTGCTATTGAAGTAGTTGCTACCTGAAAAGCCATGAATTCAAACCTACCAGCTGCTTGGAGGAGGAAGATACTTCCATAAGGATTACAGCCTTGGCAATCCCATGAGCAGTCATGCTCTGTAATATAGGGTCCCTTTAAGCTGAAACGGACTCAACAAGAGCACATTAGAGTTTGGTAGAACCTTCAAAAACAGAAGAAACAGCCATTTAAAGATCTCCTTTATGCCCATCGCATAAGTTAGGAGTGAGTCAGTTCAAGCGGTTTTTCTTAGAAGAGTTTTCCCCTGAAACTCGCTGAACCACCTTTTGTATCTTTATAATCATTTCAATACTATGTCTGCCTTGGTGCCAACCACAATATGTTGTGACTATCTTTATTATCTAGGAAAGAGACTTTGCCTGATTACCCTATTTGTCCTTGATGTCTAGTAAAGTGACTGATGCTTAGTTTAAGAAATTGGGCTGCCAACACAAAGACCACAGTTCAAATGCACTCCATGAGAGAAAGCTGGGCAATCTCCTCTCACATGAGTTACTGACTCTGAGTCTCTGACTCTGACTCAGTTATGTGTTGGTTCCAACTCAACAGTATAGAATAATAAATAACTATTAGCCAGCCATGGCTTGGTGGTTAATTTTCCCTTTCCATGAATGAAAATCCCAGAACACTTGATCGTTCTAATGCAAAATCTATACTTGGACCAGGAGGCAGTCGTCAGAACAGAGCAAGGGAACACTGCATGGTTCAAAATTGGGAAGGGCGGACGCCAGGGATGCATTCTATCTCCATACCTTTTCAACCTATATGCAGAACAGATTATCCGGGAGGCTGGGCTCTACGAGGAGAAATGTGGGGTCAAGATTGGTGGACGATTTATCAACAATCTGCGTTATGCCGATGACACAACCCTGCTTGCTGAAACTGAAGAGGACCTGAATTGCCTGCTGCAGAGTGTTAAGGACTGCAGCCTACAATATGGATTGAGGCTCAATGTCAAGAAGACAAAGATTCTCACCACTGGACCAATTGGCAGCATCAGGATGGATGGTGAAGAGATTGAGATTGTACATAGCTTTAGTTTGCTTGGCTCCATAGTCAACAGTCTTGGCACCAGCAGCCAGGAAATCAAAAGGTGCATTGCCATGGGAAAGTCTGCTGTTAGGGACCTCTCCAAAGTACTGAAGAGCAGTGGTGTCTCTCTGGAGACTAAGGTGCGTCTGATATAGGTCATGGTCTTCGCAATCACTTGTTATGCATCAGAGAGTTGGACAATGACCAAGGAGGATAGAAGGAGAATTGATGCCTTTGAGCTGTGGTGCTGGAGAAGAGTATTGAGAATACCATGGACTGCTGGAAAAACAAACAGATTTGTCCTGGAAAGGGTTAAACCGGGTGGCTCCTTGGAGGCAAGGATTCTGAGACTCAGTCTAACATACTTTGGACATGTTGCCAGGAGGGACGGGTCCTTGGAGAGGGACATCATGCTTCAGATGGTGGAGGGACAGTGCAGGAGAGGAAGGCCCTCTATGAGGTGGATTGATTCAGTGACTGGGATAATTAGGATAGGAGTGTCAGAGACAGTGCGATTGGCACAGGACAGAGTGGAGTTTAGTGCTGTTGTACATAGGGTTGCTATGAGTCGCAAGTGACTCAACGGCACATAACAACAACAACATGTGGGAAACTTGGACTTGATTTCCAGGGAGTGCATAGTCTGCAAAATATCATCTCTCTGTCAGTGGTGTGTGTGTCTCTTGGTGGGATTGTAAAATGGTACAACTACTCTGGAAGGCACTTTGATGTTTCCTCAAAAAGCTGAACATAGAGATTCCATATGAACTAACTATTCCAGTGCTGGGAATATACCCTGAAAAAATGAAAACTGAGTCACAGAGATTTGTACACCAATATTTATAACAATGTTATTCACCATCACAAGAACATGGAAACAGCCCAAATGTCCCACCACAAACTAATGGACTGAGAAATTTTGGTATATACACAATGGAATACTACACAGCATGCAGGACCAACGGTTTTAAAGATTACTACCTTACATGGGAGGGACTAAAGAATATTATACTAAGTGAACTAACTCAGTCCCATAAGGACAAATACTGTATAAGATCATTACTGTAGAAATAGAAAGATAATTAAATATTAATTTAATTAAATAAATTAATTAAATTAGTTGATTAATTAAATAATTAGTTAAATATTTAGTTAAATAATTAGTTAAATCTTAATTAAATAAGTAAATCTGGTATGAGGACCCAAGGAGGGGAAGGGGAGCCGAGCGGAGGGGAGGGGAGGGGGAGAGCAGAGGGGTGAGGATGGGCAGAGGGGAAATAATAGGGTCACACAATTTGATGAGTAGAAGAAGGGAATAGATAAAGGAAATAGAAAAGATCTGGCAGGGATCTGGCAAGACAGGGCAATGGTGGACATATTTCAGAGTTGACTCATTTTACAAAATATAATGAATGGGAGTGATTGTATGAGACACAACGTGAATGAAGCTAGTGTGAAAGCAATGCATTTGACCTCTGTAGGCAAACCAGTATAAAAGAATTTTTTTTCCTAAAAAATGAAAGGATGGGGAAACAAGAGATGCCATTGGAGATATCATGTGAGTCTTGATTGAAAGCAGAGAATATTAGAAAGATGCTTGTTGTCATTACTATTAGGTGCCATTGAATCATTTCTCACACACAGGGATCTTTTGTACAACAGAATGGAATATTGCCCAATTACACACCATCATCAAACTCACTGCTGTGTTTGTGTCCATTGTTTCAGCCATTATCACATGTCTTTTGACTTTATTGATAAAGATTTTCTTCTCTTTCATTGACTATCAAGTAAAAGGTAAAAAAAAACCCATATTTTTTTAACTATATACAAAGTCTAGATGACTGCTTGGATGTTAAAAAATATTATAGATTATTTTGGAAGAGGGAAAATTCCAGAATCCTTAATTATGCTCATCTGTATATATACCAAGAGATCATTGTGGAAGAAAACAAGAAGACACTGCATCGTTTAAAGCCAGAAATGTGAGTGTCATGGTTTTATCTTTTCTCTGTAATTATCTCTATGATAAAAAAATAATCCCATAAGATGCACTTTATGACTTTGGATTGGAGGTAGACTCATCAACAACCATTCTCTCATTAAATATATTGATATAAAGTGTTGCACGAATAGAGTTTCTTTAATAAGAAATGAATTATACATTTCCTCAGGGAAAAAAATGGTTTATGTGTTGCTTTCCTGCTGTTTCAGTGAAGCTTCCAGACTAAAGCAGAGCAGAAGAAAGGTTTGGCAGTAAATGTCCAAAGAACAGTCATAAGAAACCCTCAGAATTGCAATGGTCCAATTTGCAAACAGATCATGGGGATGGTGCAGAAATTCTCAGTAGGGTTTAACTGTGTTTTATAAGGGGTTCTTAAGAATAGAAACCGACACAACTGGAGTTAACAACAACAGCTGGATGGTAAATGTTTAGATAGAAGGATGAGACAAAAGTATAATATTTCAGTTCTGTTGAATGCATGCCAAGTTTTCTTATAAGATTAGGCAGAAGTTGAAAGAAGCAGATGAGAAAAAGAATTTGCAAAGAACTAAATTTGAGCTTATTTTTATGGCTTAAATATATGCTTAGTTAGATAGAGCAAATAAAACATAAATAAACATAATTGATTACAAAAGGAAAAAAATGCTCTATTGTACAAGATGGATTGTTGTCTCACCAAAATGTGTGTCAATATGACTTAGCTATAATTCTTAATATAATGTAATTACCTTTCATTTTGACATCTGATGTAACTATCCTGTGTTGTAAAGACTAATTCCTATGATGGTAATGAGAAAGGATTTGAGATAGTTATGTTAATGAAACAATCTACAGGATTGTATCCTCAGTTGTTTTTTGAGATGTAAAAGAGATGAAACAAGAAAGTAGAGGTCAGATCTCAGTACTGAAAAGGGCTGAGAGTGGGATATGAAGTACACTTTGTTGTTGTTGTGTGGTGTCGAGTCGCTTGCGACTTACAGTGACCCTATGTACAAGAGCCCTAAACCCTGCTCTATCCTGTGCCAATCTCACTGTCTCCAACACACTTTCTCCCACCACAACAATCACAGAATTGATCCATCTTGTTGAGGGTCTTCCTCTCCTGCGCTGTCCCTCCACTCTCCTGAACATAATGTCCCTTTCCAAGGACTGGTACCGTTTTACAACATGCCCAAAAAGTATGTCAGACGAAGCTTCAGAATCCTTGACTCCAAGGAGTAGTTTGGCTTCACCCTCTCCAGGACAAACCTGTTTGTTCTTCTAGCAGTACATGGTATACTCAACACTCTTGTCCAGCACCACAGCTCAAAGGCATCAATTCTCTTTCTATCATCCCTAGTCACTGTCCAACTCTCCAATGCATAGCATGCCATTGTGAAGGCTATAGCCTGGATCAGGCGCACCTTAGTCTCCAGCCTGATGTCAGAAATACTTTAGAAACCAAAATCTCTGTGCTGAGAACTTCTATAACAAGGAGAAGATTTATGCCAGCATACATGGAGATTTCTGTGTGTTCACCAAGGAATAATGGGCCTGCAGACATTTAATGGAGATAAAACATTCTGGTCTCCTATGCTATGAGAGACTGTTTTTGTTAAAGCCATTCACTTTGATATTTCTGTTATAGCTGCAAAGGATAATGAACACAGTCTATTTAGATCTTTCAGGTGCATGGAGATTTACATCATCATCATTGTCAATGTTGTTAGAAAACTTCATAGGACACCAGAGACAACCTGGCTCTCTATTTTTCTTTAGAAAGACAATGCAAAAGGAAAAAGTGTCTCCTGCTGGGTATCGTGTGTTCTATTTCCCCCCACAAGTGAGAATTTATGATTGAGTTATGAAAGTCTGGAAATAGAAACTCTAGAAATGCTGACCCAGCCTTCTCTGCCTCACTCTGAGTTATAACTACCTTAAAATGAGTGATCCAATGGGGCTGAGAAAGAAGAGCTCTTTTCCTTCCAGCATGCCTGCCTGGCCTGTTTCTAAAGAGAAGGTCAAGTCAGGGCTGAAGACCCTGGGATAAACCCAACATACCAGCACCATTCACGACGTTGAACCTGCCCCAAATCTGCTCCTCAAAAGTCAGCACAAAGCTTTCCTGACACTATGCTTTTTTCCCTTCAGAAAGGATGAGTTGATTCAAGTGGAAAAAACTTTTTGTGGGCTCTAAAGAAAAGCTGTTATTCCTCACCGAGCACCCATTGACCATGACCTTGAGCATTTGGAAGACACATTGCCAAAGGAGGAAGGGCTGATCTGCGTTGTGTGCAGTTCCTTGCTCCAGTGAAAGTGTACCAGTTAAAGGCTGGCCAAGCATTGTCTATTTAGAAAGGACTAACAGAGATGATGAGGATGGCACAGGATAGGCCAAGGTCCAGGTTGGCTGTTCATAGGCTCGCTGTGACATCACCTCTGCCACTGGCATTCTTCATTTCTGTCACCAAGACTATACTTTCCATACTTTTTAACCACCATTGCTTCCTCATTGTTTCCTACTCTTGCATTCCAGTCACCAATAATTATTAATGCATCTTGATTGCATGTTTGGTCAATTTCAGACTCCAAAGGTTGATAGAAATCCTCAGTTACCTCTTCTTTGGCTTCAGTTGTTGCCGCACATATTTGAATAATACTCATATTAACAGATTCCCCCTTGTATGCTTATTTATTTTATCATAACACTCAGCCTTTTATTTCAGGACATATCTTAAAATTATCTTCTTTTTTTTTAAAAAAAAGATTATTTTATACTGGTTTGCTTACAAAGTTGGTATTCATTGTTTTTTGCTCTTTCATTCACATTGTGTTTCATACAATAATTCCCATTCATTAACATTGTCTTTTTAACTATGAATTCAACAGCATTTTGCTGTTGTTGTTGTTGTTGTTGTTGTTGTTGTTGTTATGTGCCATCAAGCCGTTTGCAACTCATAGCGACCCTATGTATAAGAGCCCTAAATGCCATTCTATCCTGTGCCAGCCTCGCTGTCTCAAACAAATTCATTCCCACCACTCCACTCACAGAATCGATCCATCTCATCGAGGGTCTTCCTCTCCTGTGCCGTCCCTCCACTCTCCCAAACATGATGTCCCTCTCCAATGACCAGTCCCTCCTTGCAACATGCCCATAGTATGTCAGACGAAGCTTCAGAATCTTTGACTCCTGGGAACATTCTGACTTCACTCTCTGCAGGACAAACCTGTTTGTTCTCCTAGCAGTCCATGGTATATTCAACACTCTTCTCTTGCACCACAACTCAAAGGCATCAATTCTCCTTCTATCATCCCTATTCATTGTCCAACTCTCTGAAGTATAGCATGTAATTGCAAAGACTATAGCCTGGATCAGGCTCGCCTTAGTCTCCAGCCTGACGTCGTTGCACTTCAGTATTCTTGAGAGGTCCCTCACAGCTGACTTTCCCAATGCAATTAATCTCTTGATTTCCTGGCTGCTG
>NW_006399893.1:1316737-1347966 GCF_000299155.1 Elephantulus edwardii | reverse complement strand
CTTCAGGTCCTCCTTAGTTTCAGCGAACAGGGTTGTGTCATCTGCATAATGCAGGCTGTTGATGATTCTTCCACCAATCCTGATGCCACATTCCTTCTTGTACAGCCCAGCGTCTCGAATGATCTGTTCTGCATACAAATTGAAAAGGTATGGAGACAAAATATATCCCTGACGGACCCCTTTCTTGATTTTGAAACATCCAGTGTCTCCCTGCTCTGTTCTGACCACTGTCTCTTGGTCCAAGTATATATAGGTTTCGCATTGGCACAATCAAATGTTCTGGGATTCCCATTCTTCTCAGAGTCAGCCATTGCTTGTTGCAATCCACACAGTCAAAACCTTTGGGTAGTCGATGAAGCACAGATAGACATTCTTCTGGTATTCTCTGCTTTCTGCCAAGATCCATTTTACATTAGCTATAATATCCTTAGTACAACGACCTCTTCTAAATCCAGCCTGCACATCTGGCAGTTGTCTCTTGACATATTGTTCCAAACGTTTTTGGATAATTTTCAGCAGAATCTTGCTTGCATGTGATATCAATGATATTGTTCAATAATTTCCACACTCTGTTGGGTCACCTTTCTTTGGAATGGGAACAAATATCGATCTCTTCCAGTCAGTTGGCCAGCTGGCTGTCCTCCAGATTTCCTGGCACAACTTAGTGAGCACATCCAGGGCAGCGTGTGTTGGTTGAAATAAATCAGTTGGTATGCAGTCAACTCCTGGAGCCTTGTTTTTTCCAGTTCCTTCATAGCAACTTGAACTTCCTCCTTCATCGCCATAGGTCTTGCTCATATGTTATTTCATGAAATTCCTCTGTGTCAGCCAATTCCTTCTGATACAGTGACTCTGTGTACTCCTTCCATCTTCTTTTGATACTTCCTGGATCATTCAACATTGTACCCAAACTATCTTTAAGTATTGCCACCCATGGCTTGAATTTGTTTTTCAACTCCTTCAGCTTAAGAAATGCTGGGCGAGTCCTGCCCCTTTGATTTTCTGACTCCAGCTCTCTGTACATTTCATTATAGTATCTTTGTCGTCCTGAGCTGCCTTTTGAAATTTTCTGTTCAACTCTTTGATTTCCTCCTTTAGCTTGGGCTTCTTGGCACTCAAATGCAATACTCAGAGTCTCATCTGACATCCATCTTGGTCTTTTCTTCTTCTTCAGCCTCTGTCATGATCTTTTGCATTCTTCGTGGATGATTTTCTTAATATCCTCCCAGACCTCATTTCGTCTATGCTCATTGGTACTCAAGGCCTTAAACTTGTTCCTGAGATGGTTTTGAAATTTGAGTGGGACAGACTTAAGGTCAAATCTTGGTTCCCATGGACTTGTTTTTTTATTCCCCGTATAGTCTATCGTACGACTGATTCAATGTGACCCAAGCCATCTCAGTTCACTAACGCCTAGGATGATCTTCACTTGTTCCATTTCATTTTTGATCACTTCTAGTTTTCCTACATTCATACTCAGACATTTTATTTCATTCATTCTTAGTATTTCTGAGGAGAAATAGCTGCAAACTAAGCTTTAATTAGCCTTTCAGTTACAACCCACTAACCATTCAGTCATAGTCCTTCACTTCACCATTTACACAATCCAAGGACTCCTCTGTGTGTGTATATGCACTTATATGTACTAACACATGTCCATATACATAAAGGAGCTCTGATGACCTGGTCTGTGGAGAGTTGCTCTGATAACCCAAAGGCCACATCTCACTGGCAGTTCCAAACCAACAGTGGATCCTTGGAAAAACGATGAACCATGTCTGCTCATGCAATTCACAGCACTGGAATTCTAAGGGAGGGTCAGTTATGAGTCAGGGCTGATGCAGTGTCAGTGAGCCATGCGTTTATATTTGCACGTATGTGTACACACATTGGGCCTCGCAGCCCATAAAGTAAGCTATACCTTAAAGACAGAAGCAAAATTGGAAGATCAAGATGGAAGTTAAAATTCTGTTCTATATTAGTAGTGTTTTGTCAGGAAGAGACAGCTTTGTGAGCCCTTTCACAGCTGGAACAAAGAGGAGCTTACTGTAACCAGCCAGCACTTTGAGCTCAGTATCAAATGTCTGCACAGTTCTCAAGCCCAAGCGTGGGATAATTTCATGCCTGCTTTACATATGCCCGTACTGCGTGGAAGCCTCACACTTAACAAGCAGCCTTCCTGCTGCCAGTTTGTTTGCATTGTGGGCTCTCACAGAACTCACCAGCACAACAGTACAGACATTGACACAGGTCCCAAGGGCTGAACTTGTGTTCTAGCCAAGTGAGCCTGGGTTGGGGATCAGGAACCCAGGCTGTGGGGCCAGGGGCCCTCTCCTGTTCAGATCCCCATAGCAACCACTTCTAGGCACTGGGTTTGCAAAAAACAAACATTCCGTGCAGACCTGCCCTTTGCGTTCTGAAGCAATTCTCTAAAACATGGAGCTTGATGTCACAGTTCTTTCATGTCCAGTCCTTTCTCCTGACAGTGTTAGCTGAAGTGACTGGACTTGGAAAGCAGGATTTTGTTTACAAGGAGGTGAAAGTTGTTCTTGCAACAAGTACAGTCAATACACAAATAATTACCATAAACTCACATAGATTTCTATTATTATGTAAAATAAGACTAATGCCTCCAGTGCACTACCAGGGAGCTCTGGGGTAGTCTTTAGAAAGCTATACTTCTAATCCAAAGGTTAAGTATCTCAGTTTGAATCTACCATTATCTCCAGTGGAGAAGGATGGACAGTCTCTTCGTTTGCAATTTGCAACCTTGGAAACCCAATGGAGGGTCAGCTGTGGGTCCATTCGAACTCAGTGGCAATGAATGAGGGAGTGAGCACCTCTCCACAGTATTTAAAAACACTCATTTGCCCAACTTCACAGTCCATTTGACTGCATGAATGACATCAGTTCTGTCTTCCATTAAAGGAATAGAAGACTTTAGACGTTTATTTGTTAGACAGCGACTCACAGGTAGTCATTCATTGCGATTGGACACAGGCTGTGTCACCTTAATGGAAAAGAAGCTAATTTCTAAAAAAGAATCACAATCTATCCATAGGGACACTTCACGATCTCCTTTCCTTGGGACAGGGCTGACAGGCAAGGTTCAGCATGAAACGCCATCCTAATGCTCTCAGGCATGTTTCTGTTCTTAATGGGATGTGAAAAGAGACAGTTTCAACCCCATGTGCTACCTGACGGCTTGAAAGAAATCTTTAATAATTAGAATATCCATTACTCATCCCCTCTGAAAGTTTCCATTTTAATTTTCACTTGCCTTTTGTGTTAGAGGAATGAAAAAGACAAAGTGGCAGACAGATCAGAATAGCACCCTCTTTATAGGAAAGCTTCTGTCTGTCACAATAATGGCACCTCTTGAAATATATTTTGCCTTGGTCTGAAAAAAAAAATAATGTTAATAAGAATCTGCTCATATTTGTATTCAAAACACTTCACTCCAGAAATCAGACTAAATTATTTTGAACTTACTCTAGTCACCCTTTTTTCTAGTCGGCTGCTGATGGTGAGTTCTTGTGGTGGGTCAGCTATGCTTCCGTGGCTGACACAACTTGTGCCCTGGTATCTACTTCAATACCTTTCTGGTTTCTGCTTTTGGGCACCACCATGGGACCGACTCTGACTCCTGGTGGCCCTGAGGCAGCAGAATGAAATGTTCCTTGGCCCAGCACTGTTTGTGCAGTTTTTAACACACCAGAGTCCATTGTTATGGGCCCTGTGTATTTTGAGTTCCATCCAACCCAGGAAGTTCATCTTGCAGCATTAGACTCTCATCGCCATCAAGTTGGAACTGACTCATAGCTGACCTTCCAGTGGGTTTTTGAAGCTGAAATTGCATGTGAGAAAAACACCCATCTTTCTCTTGTTGATTCAAATTGCCAGAGAGGCTCTTTCAGTTAGCTGTGCACTCCCTATGGATTGGTGACTAGAGCTCCCTTTTAGCACCACATTGGACAATACTCACATTAGACAAAATCCGTTTATTTTTATTGGATGGCCTGAAGCACATCACCAGACCTTTCTTCCTTGCCTGTCTCACAAGGGACATTCTACTGAGGCCTGTTCACCATGGACAGGCTTGCTCATATTTGACACACTGGTGGCATAACTCCCAGCATTATAGCAACACAGTCATCAGAGTATGACCAGCTGACAGATGGATGATGACAGCCTGAAATTCACAGTTTGCAAATGAATAATCTTTACAACCACTGATGAAATATGCCATATTGTCCATATTTATATTTTAAGCAAACTAAAGTTCTCAAGCAATCCTGGCCTTAATTTCATCAGGATTTGTTAAGTGCCTGCCTGTGTTGTGCATGCTATCAAGTTAGTAAAATGCAAATGATATTCACTGTGTAAAGTACAGAGCTCTGGGTGAATAGTGGTGAATGACCAGTGGGCATGGACTTGGAGTCCCACATGCAGGCAGCACTGAACTTGCATTACACGCAAGTCAAAGACAGAGTCCTCAATTTTCCACAGCAAATTAGAAAATTATATAATAATATAATGCAATTATTGCAGATACTTAGTTATGGAACTAAGACTATAGAATGAGAATTTATATTTATCTTAGTACAGGTGTAAATGATCTTAAAGACAGAGACCCAATACTTATATATTTTTAATATTTCCTGGTAAAGAACATGAAAGTCAGCAAATGTAGATGTAGAAAAAATTTTTGATCCCTCTTCTTAAAAAAGACATAGTTAATTCAATGAGTATAGTGTCTAGTTCCATGCCTATAAATATTATCATATTATCTGCTCAATAAGCAATGTCTTTCCTTCCTTAAAAAAATAAAATGAACAGAAAACAATTGTCGTTTAGTTTACCTCAACTCACAAAACTCCATGTGTAGATGATTCATTTATTTTTTTTTTATATTTTAATGAAAGTTTATGAAGAACTTGGATTTCCATTCATTCACTGTTGCACATTTTCCTCCTTGTCTCCCCTCCCCTCCCCAATTCACTTTTTTCTTTGGGATTAAAGTTTTTTCATTATTATACTGATGATTTTTTTCAGAAACACATTTTCAGGCCTTTCTTCCAAACCGACTCTGAATGGATTCAAATCATCAACTGTTCACGTGGTAGGAGAATGCTTAACCATGTGCTCTAGTCAGGGATGTGTCCTTTGAAAGAACACCTCAGTTTTAATATCCTCAGGGTATATTCCTAATAGTGGAATAGCTGGGCCATACGGAGTTTCTATGTTCAACTTTTTGAGGAAACACCAAACTGCCTTCCAGACTACTTTCTAATCTCAACAGTGTATGAGAGTTTTCACTGCTCCACATCCTCTCCAGTGTTTATTGCTTGCTGACCTACTAAACTTTGCCACAGCTGCTGGAGTGATATGCTCCCTCATTGTGGCTATGATTTGCATATCTCATATTACCAGTGATTTTGAGCATTTCTTCATGTATCTGTTGGCCATCTGAATGTCTTCCTCCATGAAAATTCTTTCCGTATCTCTTGCTCATTTTGTAATTGGGTTATCAAAAAGAAAAAAGGAACATCTCTCTCTTCCATCTTCCTTCAGCAAATTATAAGGAAAAACATTGCCCATCTTTCTCCTGTAGAGTAGCTGGTAGATTTGAACTGCCAGCGAGGTGTCACTTTCAGGTTAGCTGCTCTACCCATTCGGTTACCAGGATTCCCTCCTCCCTTTCTTCGTAAGCACAAAAGATGACATGATCTAGAATTGTTTGACTCTAGTTAAGATAACAGTTAAGTACAATGAGACTGTAAGGAATGTTCACTAGATTTCCTCTTTCTGAAGGCCTGTACAACTAATAAATACGTCATTTACAATCCAATTGACAGCCTTTAGGTGAATCACCAGGAAAGTTAGTGAGCAAAAAGTTACAATGACAACCCAAAAGCACACTGTCTGAAGCCACTGCAGAAGATGGACAATCTCCTCCCGCGTGCTTTACAGCTTTTTGAAAACCCAGTGGCGGGTCAGTTATGAATTGATTCTGACTTAAAGGCATATAACAACAACAATAACAACCATAAATTTGAGTCAGTCAGCAGAGTTGTCTTCACATCCCTAATCCATAAACTTGTTTCTGTTGCTTTGGATGAGTTACTTAACGTCTATAAACCTCAATTTTCTGTAAAATTATAATGACAGCACTATCTCATTAGGGAGCTTTGGTGGCTTATTATAGGTAATGAACTGCATTGACAACTCAGAGACAAACAGTTCAAACCCACTCCATGGGAGAAAGGTGGGCAGTCTCCTCCAGGCCTATTTACAGTTTCTGAAAACCTGCCGGGGTGGGGGTGGGGCCCTCTGTGGATCTGTTACCACTCAACACACAGCCACAGAGGAAGGAAATCTGCAGGTTGAGTGTGTCAGCAGCTCTTTGGGATGAAGATGGCCAGGTTCCTTCTGTGTGATTTACATCCTGTGAAATAAGATGAAGGGTTGCTATGAATTAGCACTGACCACACACTCAGCAGTGAGAGTGAGACATGGATCAAAGAAAAGAGTTTATTTTATTGAGTTTGTACTGACCTCATCATAACTCACTCAGTGGGAAATGCAAATTGAATCCTGTTTAGGGCAAAACTCCTCATTTCTTCAACTCTTCCTTGCAGCTGCACAAAACAGACTCTTTAGTTCCTCCTTTCCTTTGTATCTGAGAGGGAAGCTCATGGCTAATGTACTGACAGAAAATGGAAATGCTGGAAGTTTGAGCCTGCCCAGAAGTGCCTTAAAAAGACTAGCCAACCACTGCTGAAATCCAGCCACTGAAAACTCTATGAACCCCATTCTACTCTGACATGAGTTAGAATTAACATAACAGGATGGCACCTGATTGGTTTCTAGATGAAATCCCAGGGGCAGTTTTGCACATCCTCATGAAAAACACTCCTGTATTGTTCTGCCTGACTCCCTGTGCCAGTGCACAAAGTGAGAAAGTCCCTTGAAAGCTGTGGCTCCCTACAAACATAACTGCTCATACCAACAAAGGCTGAATGACCCTGGTGCCAAGAAATCCGTCTTTCTCTGTTTTCAAAGCTCTAAGCTCCAAGATGCCAAAGAAGAGCCAGAATCTTTAGCACCGTAACTGGGCCAGCGTCTCAACTACAGTCTTTGTAGAAATGAAGAGGCTGCCCTTTTCCCCCCCTGTCTCTATGTTGAGTTTTGTCTCTTGGGCACCAAAGGTAGAACACTTTTGCTGGTGGAAGCAGCTTCTTTAATTTCCTTCTGAGGCTTCCTCCTGAGATGGTTGTTCTTCACCTAGAGGCAATAATTCTTCTCACAGAGCTCCACACATCGTTTCTCTCCCTGAGCTAAGCCGGTGTCTCTTTGCAGCTATTGTCAAGAGAATTAGAAAGAGTAAGAAGAAAACTGACATATAGGGCTGGACAAGGAAGACATTGTTACCTTGTTCCTCTATCCTGTGGAGGGAGACGCATCCCCAAGAAAAAATGAGTTTAGCTAACCAAAGAGATAAATAACTATCCTGTAAATAAGTCTTGCTTGAGAGTTCTTTTTTATATTACTTTCTAGTTTTAGTTTCACCAGATCTCTATTATACTGAACTAAGAAAAAAACAGAAAAAACAAACAAACAACAACAACAACCAAAAAAAACCAAACAAGAATCCAGCTGTGGCCAAGGCTTTTCCAGCTCACAGTGATACCACATGACTCAAATCTGTGATCGGAAGCAGACTACTAGATCTTACCTCTAAGGGGTTCCTGAGTGAATTGGAACTGCTCACTTTTTGTTTAATCATTGGCACCACTCAGAGACGCCCGGTATCAGATCATTGCCTTCCTTTTCCATTTATGAAAATACAACGGTGTTGTTCAAACTTCACCTTGCATTAAGCCATCAGATTCCCTTTGTTCTGTTGAGAGAAGGGAAGAAATGGCTTTTGGGTTCATTAGGAGAGTTTCTGTGGAAATCTGTGCCTGCCTTTAAAAGATAAATCACGTGCTTGAAATCGTCCCATGAACAGTGCTGCTCTGCAAATGCCCAGGGCCAACACAGCTCAAAGAGTTGATATCTTCTAGGGAAAGCTCTGTTGACCTAGTGGTGGCATAGCTGCACTGCAATCCCGAAAGCACACAGTTCGAATCTGACTGCAGCTCTACCGGAGAATGGGTAATCTCCTCCCATGCGATTAACTGCCACTGAAAACCCACTGGAGGGTCAGCTATGGGCCAGTTCCAACTCAACAGTACACAACAATAACAGTGATACTGAGAGATGTTACCACAGCTTGTCCAGTGGACTCAACGTCATAGCGACTTTGTAGGAGAGAGGAGAATTGCCCCTCCGGGTTTCCAATGCTGAAAGCTTTCAAGGGTGCAGACTGCCACGTCTTTGATCCACAGAATGGCTGGTGGGTTTGAACCATCAACCCTTTGATTAGTAGCCTAGTGCTTAACCTTTGTACCACCAGGACTCCTTTACTGAAGGATTAAATTCAGACTCATAGCCTTCGAGTTGGAACTGCCTTGTAGCTGACCCTCCAGCAGGTTTCCTGAGGCTGTAAATCCTGTGGAAGGAGACTGTCTGTCTTGTTCTTATGGAGTCAATGGTGGACTTGAACTGCCAGGAAAGCTCTGCCTTCAAGGTAGCAGCAGGTCAATTCCCTACCGACTAGGATAGAATGAGAGACTATGAAGAAAAATTAAACTACAGGAAGCCAGTGGGAGCTCTGTAGCCTGCTTATTGTATCATTAAGTTGGAACTGACCCATAGATGACCTTCTGGTGAGTTTTCAAAGGGAGTTAATTACACAGGAGGAGATTTCCCATCTTTCTCCCATGGAGCAGTTGGTGGATTCAAACTGTGTGCCTTTGGGATTACAAGGCAGCTTCTTACCACTAAGCCTCCAGAGCTCCTTAAATTGGACTCATTGTTAGGAGCAATTTGAAAAAGTATTTGCAATGATTCATGACTTCAGAGGGCCTGGGGGTTGTGGGGGAGAAAGAAAACAAACCAAACAAGTCAAAACAACTACTGCAAGAATCCAAGATATTGAACTATTGTGGTTTTCCCCCCACCCCCGCCCCTTTTCAGCTGGGTCTCCTTTTATTTTCTTCCCTTAACTAACATGGCCACAGAATTGCAATAATAAAACATTGCCAAACCACCATTCTGTGAGAACAAATTATTTTCACAATGTTTTCATACTTCAGGGCATCACTTTAAGCTGAGATGAAACATGAGTTGCTTTTAAAAAAATTAAAAAGCTTTCAATTGAACTTCTTAAATAAATTTCTCTTTCATATTTTTCTTTATTGTTTTCAACATATGAAAATATGAACTTTTTCGGCAAGGCTAAAACTTGCTGAAGGAGGCTGTCATTCTGCTGTCATTTGCTGTGTTTCATAACTGGTTAGATAGCTCTTCTAATGACAAGGGGGCTAGAAAGCTAGGATTATTACCCAGATCAGAGGCTGCCTAGGGCCGTTTGAACTCAGTGTATCTAGATCATCACCATCGTGGAATCGTCTAGTTTGAGTCTAGCTTCGAAGGGCCCATTTGGAAGTGCTTTGAGATAACAAAAACCCTTCACTAAGTCTAATGCATGTGATGCTGTGTTCAACCCAGTAAAGACAAACGATTATACAACAAGCTTTATCATACTATGGGGTTCCTGGGTGGCACAAATGATTAAGTGATTGGTTACTAAGGAAAAGGTTGGAGGTTCATGTACACCAGAGGAACTTTGGAGAAAGATCTGAAAATATACTCCCAAAAGATCATAGCCATTGAAAACCATGATACTACTGAGATGCATGGACTCACCATGAGTCAGGGTTGACTCGATGGAAACTTGAAAATACTATTCTTTTTCTGTATAAAACAACCCAATGTAGTTTTAAATTAAATACATCAGGTACTCAGGCATTAGAAGCCATGTAAATAAAAGCGTCTATGTATATTTTCATATATGATAGCATACTGTCCACACAATCCTCAGAAGGAGGAAATGAAACTTTCTGTTCAGATACAGTTGCTTTTATGTGCATAGAGGATCTCTGCAAGGCTGTGTGTCAAGTCAAGTCAAGTCATTGCCATTGGGTCAGAACCTACTCATAGATCACCCTCCAGTAGGTTTTCACATGGCAGGAGAAGGTCCACCTTTCTCTCTCAGCTAAGCTGGTGCACTGGAGCTTTTGAGTTGGCGGCCCAATTCCCTATCCACAAGGTCATCAGAACTGAGTAAAAGCAGAGGCTAGATTCCCTTTCATTGTTAAACTCTTTACAATCTTTGGAAGCTTATGTCATGTGCATGTTACCCATTCAAAAAAACAAATGAGTGAACATAATTTAACACAAAATTTTAAAATTAAATAATGCTGATACCCACTGGATTGTAAGAACAGTGATCCTTTAAAAGTAACTAACTGTAGAAATACGGGAGCCAGGTCCATGGGCTGGGGTGAGGTGGGGTGAAGGGGTGTCTCCAGGGTTGAAATAAAATAGAGATAAGCTTACTGAATAAAATAGTACATAAAACATTTGCTCAATATATTGTTGACTGTGTATTAGGGATCTTACTCACCAGTGCTGAATAAGGCTTAGAGTTTCCCCAAAATGTGAAATCCAGAGCACTTAATTGCGCTAATACAAACTCTACACCTAGACTAAAAAGCTGTTGTCTGAACACTTCAAGGGAAATAGAGCAAGGGAACACTGTGTGGTACAAAATCAGGAAGGGTGCATGTGAGGGCTGTATTCTTTCTTCATAGTGTTTCAGTCTCTTTATTAGAAAAGCTTAGAAAATAATTAACAAAGCCAAACTATATGAAGAAGGATGCAGCATTAGGATTGGAGGAAGACTCATCAACACCCAGTATTATGCACATGATCCAAGTTTGCTTGTTGAAAGTGAGGAAGATATGAAACATTTGCTGCAGAAAATTAAGAACAACAGCCTTTGGTATGGATTACATGCCAAGGCAAGGAAACAAAGGCCTTCATCACAGGACCAATATTATGCAAATAGAGAAAAGATTGAAGCTGTTAATTATTTTATCTTACTTAGGTCAGCAATCAACACTCTTAGTACCAGGAGTCAGGATATCAAGAGACATACTGCATTGGACAAGTCTGCTGTCAGAGATATCTCCAAAATGCTAAAGAGCAATGATGTCAGTTTAATGACTAAAGCATGCCTGATCCAGGCCATGGTCTTCTCTGACACATCAAAGAGCTGAACAATGAATCAAGGTGATGGAAGAATTGATGTCTTTGCCAGAAGAACAAACAGTTTTGTCTTGGAGAAATTCAGCCAGTGGTCTTTGGAGACAAGGATGACGAGGCTTCATCTTTCTTACTTTGGACATGTAGCTAGGTAAGGTTCTTCATTGGAAAGGGACATCATGCTTGGAAAGATGGAGGGTCAGCGAAAAAGAGGAAGATCCTCAATTAGATAGATTGACATGGTGACTTCAATGGCCTCTAGTGTACCAGAGATCTTGGAAATATGCACAGGAAAGGGCAGGGTTCGGGTTGGCTGTCCATAGGGTCTTTACAAGTCCTATTCAACTTGATAGTACCTAATATCAATAACCAACTATTAGCTGACCCTCCAATGCGTTTCCAGAGACTATATATCACACAAGAGAGTATTTCCTGTCTGTCATCCCCACAGCAGTTGATGAATTTGAACGTCAAGTTTTTTGAATTCGCAGGCAAATTACCACCAAACCACTAGAGCTCCCTTCTCTACCAATTGGAGTCTTAAAAATACTCTGTGGAGGGCGGGGTGGGTAAAGGAAAGAGGAAAGATCTGGCTTGAAAAACAATGTATACAAATTTTGTAAGTGAACAAGTATAAACTAAAATAAAAAAAAAAAAGACCAAAAACTCAAATGTTGAAAATTCAACCAGGTAGGTGGTATAAGGAACAGGAGTATGACTTCACCTAAATTGCTAAATCCATTGAAATGTTTGTTTGCTTCAAAATGAAGTCATCTTTCTGCCCTTTGAACCCCAAAGACGTTTCTGACAAAAATGTTTCCATCAGCGGCCAAGAGGAAACACTGCGGACTCCCCAGGCAGGCGGAACACTGTGCAGGGTTCTTGAGCCTCCAGCTCGGACACCTGGGAGAGGAGCATGCGCTAGGAATCCGAAAGGCCAAAGTTCTGCTCCTTTTTACAGCGGATGGCTGTGGGTGAATCGCTCAACCTCTAGAATTCTCAGTTTTCATATTGTAAAACGTGAATTAAAAGAAAAACGAAACTAACCTGCCTACACTGCAGCTTTGCTGTAAGGACAGAGCCTGGGGGGACCGGAGGCCCAGAGGAGGGAGATGTGTATTGTTAGCTTGTTGGTGTGAAAAGGTGCTCAGTTGACCGTGCTTGCTGTGATTATAACGGTCCCAGTTACTATTTCCCCCCCGACTAATTTATTTACAAAATTTTAATACGTTGTTTTTAAGAACATATTCTTTCTATTTATTTCCCTCATCTCCCCCCCCCCCCGATCAAATTGTACAACGCCATGATTAATCCCTTCCCTTGCACATCCTCATCCCTCTGCTTCCACCCTCTCCCACCCCTCTTGGATCCTTATACTCATTCTACAATAATGGTTTTATACAACAGTTATCCTTGTGGGACTGAGTTAGTTCACTCAGCATAATGTTCTCGAGTCCCTCCCAAGTTAGGTAATAATTATTACCATCTACTATTGATAAGAACAGCCATGGAGAACAGGGGAATCTCCAAGTCCCCGAAAACCCACAGGGTAAATATTTGAGAACAATGGCAAGTTATCACAAAGGGGAAAAGTGAGATCAAAATAAACACAAAGCAGAACAAATAGCTAAATATCTGCTCCACTCATGAGCATGAACATGGCTCCTCTTGGTTGATGGGGCCCATGATTAGCTCTGTCAGCTGGGATACTCAGATAAATGTGTTCTATTAAAGTGTGGGCTTATTCTATGGAAATCAATCAATAAAATAAAGGATCCTGAAATGACGTAGCCCGATGATTATTGCATTTCGATCTTTTTATCTATTTGTCTCTATGCCATCTGTCACAACAGTGCCTGAGGGGACGCTCAAGGCATTTTTCCGACTGTGGGAGAGTGAAGGGTTGAGATGGACAGAAGAGCTGGGAACTGGCAGAACCGCCAGTGTGCGGTGGTCAAGGTCACTCTCGATGGTGCAGGCCTGGGCGAGGATGTGTTCTTCCTTGCTGTCTATGGTGGTCACAGATGTGAGTTACGGGCAAAAGAAAAAAATAAAACAACCCAACTTGGAATAGAATCAAATCGTGAGCTTCAAGGTCTGAATCTTCCATACTGAAAACTGAATCAAAAGGCAAGAATCAGAAATAAAGGGCAAGACTGGGGCTCTGCCTGCGTAGATGCAGGACGTTAATAGTCAGTGACTCCTACACTGAGGTTCAAGCTCCTGTGGAGAGCAGAAGTGGTAAAGTCTGATCATCAGTTACAGGTAAGGACATGGAGATGATGGGATAGTGGGAGCCAGCATAAATGAGACAAACAGAGGTTTGTAACCAAGAGAGGACTTAAATGCAGCTGAGCAGGTGACCATCCCCACAGGAATCAAGTGTCCGTCAAGAGAGATGAGCTGAATCTGTCATGAAATGGGAGAGGAATAGAGGACCTAATGTGTCCCTGTTGTGCAGTGGCTACGTCTCCCACAGGCATATATGACACCATTCATTGTCTTTCCTTGGCAGTCTTGTGGGTTTATTGATGGGAGAGAAGGATTTGTTGAAATCTGAATTAAAGTAGAATAAAATAAAAACTTCTAACCACAGCTTACAAATTCCTACTGGATGGATGTGGCCTCTTTGTCCCTCTCTGCTTTCATCAAATGTCATTTTCTACTTGACTCACTCCTCGCCAGCCACACATGCTGTCTCCTGAACAAGCCACACTCTGCCTTCAGCTCAGGGTTTGCCTTTGCTGTGTGGAAGGCCGGTTTTCTCTTGGCCGGGTTGTGGCTCCCTCTTTTGGCACCTTGGTCTGGATCATCTCCTAAAAAGGGCATCGAAGACTGGAGCAGCTCCCTTCACCTTTATCAGATTGTCCTATGCCATTGTCCCCACTGCACCCATCACTATCTTGTTTTGATGGCCTGGCCCACAGGGTGTTACACTGCCAACAGAAAGGCTGTCACTTTGGATCTACCAGCAGTCCTGCAGGAGACAGAAGGGCAGTCTCTTCCTGTTAAGATTTACAGGTATGGAGACCTGTGGGCAATCACTATACACTGGCATGACGTGATGACAGTAGATTTGACTACATCTGTGGAAAGAATAATTGGAGAAGCTCAATATCAGAAGTCTGAAACAGGTCACGTGCTGACTGTGGAACAGGTCACATACACATACATGTTTAAGTAAAAATTGAAGCTAAGAAGATTCAAAAAAATCCATGTGAATCAAAATACCACTTTGAGTTTATCCTATCTTGTACAATTTGATGGAGAGGGGGAGAGGGAAATTGGAAGAATCAAATCTGAAAAACAATGCATTTGAATTTTGTAAATAAACGAGTATAAATAAATTTTTTAAATGTCTTAAAAGGAAACCTACTACTGGGAAAGAAACATTTGCCAATACCATTTCAGACAAGGATCGCATATTAAAAGTTTATAGAATCCTGCAGGGTCTCCACAAGAAAAAGACTCATAACACAATTACAAAATGGCCAAAAGACATTAAAAGACTTTTCATAGACGGAGATGTTCAAATGGCCAGCAGACACATGAAGAAATGCTCAAAATCACTGGCAATAAGAGAGATGCAAAAAACCAAAATGAGATACTATCTCATTCTAATAGCAGTGGTGATAGCAAGTAATGAATGTTGTAGAGGATGCAGTGAGATAGGAACTCTTATACATTGTTGGTGGGATTGTAAAATGGTACAACCATTCTAGAAGGCAGTTTGGTGCTTTCTCAAAAAGCTGAACATAGAAATTCCATATGTCCCAGCTATTTCACTGCTTGGAATATTCCCAGAGAGTATGTGAATTGAGGCACAAATGGAGACTTGTACCCCAATGTTCATAGCAGTGTTATTCACCATAACAAGAATGTGGAAACCATCCAAATGTCCAACCACAACGGAATGGATTGAGGAATTATGGTACATTCACACAATGGAATACTATGCAGCACACAGGAGCAATGATTTTGTAAATTACCACCTAATTTCGGAGGGACTGGTGAACATTATGCTCAGTGAACTAACTCAGTCCCATAAGGACAAATAATGAATGAGATGAGAATTAATGAGTAAGAGGATGAGTTGGGGAGTAGGGGAACAGAAGGGTGAAGAAGGGGGGTGTTAATCATAAGGTTGCATAAGTTGATGGTAGAGGGGCGGTGGTGAAGGAAATGGGAAAGATACAGTGTGAAAAACAATGTATTTGAACTTTGTAAATAAACCAGTTGTTGTTGTTTGGTGCCATCGAGTCTAGTATGACTCATAGCGACCCTATGAACAAAAGATCTCAACTTAGTCCTGTTCTGCATCATCCTCACACTTCCTGACACACAAGTGCCCATTGCAGCAGTCACCTTTTCAATTTACCTAGTTGAAGGTCTTTCTTTCCTTCATTGATCCTCCACCATTCCCAACATCATGTCCCTCTCCAAGGAATAGCACTGGTTGGTTCTTTTAAAATAATGATTTATATAAATAAACCAGTATAAAATAATTTAAAAAAAAACTAGCTTAAGAACAGATTTGAGGCAATGATCACCAACGATCAAAGAACAGAAGAGCTGTGGATGAGCTGGACAATGACTAAGAATTATAGATAGAAAAGAAGAATCGATGCCTTTGGGCTGTGATGATGGAGAAGGATATTGAACAAACCATGGACTACCAAGAGAACAAACAAGTCTGTCTTGGAGAAGGTAAAACCAAATTTCCCCTCAGAAGCAAAGATTTTTAAGCTTAGTCTCATATTCTTTGGGCACGTGGTCAAGAGGGACCATTCCTTGGATAAGGACATCATGCTTAGAGAGGTGGCAGGAGAGTGCAGGAGAGGAAGACCCTGGTTAAGATGAGTTGACACAGTAACTGCAGAAGTAGGGGTAAAGTGAGATTGGTTCAGGATACCGCAGAGTTCAGCACTATTGAACATAAGGTTTCTAAAAGTCACAGGTGACTCAATGGCACATAACAGTAACATTTATGAGACAGCAAAAGATCATTACAAAGAGAAAAAAGACAAAGCCAAAATGGAGGGTCAAGGAAACTATTAATTTGTTGTTGTTAGAGGCATTTATTTGAGTTGTTTTCTGCTGTATACACTAGTCGTGCACATTCACACCTATCCAATTACTACAGTCAGAGGTTCAAACATGGCTGGGGCTGTGGGAGGGAGGTGAGAGCACTGGGCAGCTACTCCCGGGTAAGAAGTGAGTGTGAGGGAGTGGCTGGGTTTGAGGGTCTGGAGGCAGGCTCATCACCGTATTAAGCAGAAGTTAGCAATGGGGCAGGGTGCAGGCCCTGGATCCAGTGAGGTGGAATTGACAGCATCCCAAGGACCAAGTGCACACAGTGTTTCCAGTGAATTACTTTGGGGTGAAGAACGTGTCCAGAATTCCTAAGCCTTGTCTAGGGAACCAGTAGACACACCTTGAGAATGAGCATCCTGCTGGGACAAGAACAGAATGGCACAGGGATTGGAGTCAGTGTAGGGAGGCCTGGTGTTGCTGGCCAAAAGAGGGCAGGAGGCAAGGTGCATGCTGGGGCAGTAGGTCCACAGCTTTAACAAGTTGGCCACGTGGCCACTGGCCTGCATCTCCAGTGGCACTTTCTATTGGGCCTGCTCTGCTCACACGGTATGCTGGTGGCCTCCAGCTGTCACATTCAGTCCATTCTTGACCATATTGAAGCCTTACGTCTCTGCTCACTTTATTCCCCTTTTTTCTCACAGGTCACACCCTAGGAAAACTTGCCTTTTTCAGATGGGATGGATGAGGATTGCATTGTAATATTAATCTTGTTACTACTATTTCGTTTGTCAGATCATGGGGGTCATTATACAGCTTCCATATTAGTATAAGTTACATGTGTTTTGTGAAGCACAATTTAATTCATGGTAGAGACTGAGCTTTAAAAGAAAAAGAAAAAAAAAAACCTAGCAAAAAGATTTTCCTTTTCTTTTTTTAAAAATTAATTTAAATGAAAGTTTCCAGAGACTTTGGATTTCCATTCATTCATTGTTGCACTTTTTCCCCTTCCCACCTCCTACCCCTCAGTTCACTCTTCTCTTTGAAAAGTAAAAGAAAAACTCTTTCATTGTTATGCAATCTCTCCCCCCAAGTGCATTCCACTATACAGCCTTCACTCTGGACTCCTGTTATGATAGTAATACTTAATCATATATCCATTTTAAACAGTTCTCTCCCTCATCTGTTTCAATGAAATAAACATCATTCATCCCCTCCTTCTCTGTCTTCCCTCAACCCCGATGCCAGTCCCATTTTACAACAGTGGCCCTATGCGATATTGGTCGCTTTAGAGAATTCTAGCACTGAAATTCCCCAGTAGATAACCTTAATTCAAATAGACTGACTAAGGACTATAACCTGATGTGACACAAACAGTTTTTTGTCAGGAATTTTTAAGATCTTGCTCAAACTACTATGAAATGACTATTCTAGAAATGAGAAGCAACCTGTGAAGAATACATTACCATCGGTGGAAGAAAAGAGAAGTAGAAAAAGGTGATGCCAAAACGTAACCTTACGTATTCACACGTACAAGTGATTCCATATTTACTCTGCTTGACCAGGTATGTAGATCTTTCCTCTGTATAAATGTTCAAAGAGTAAAGTGATCATAAATGGGGGGAGGGAGAGAAGACCATTAAAGTGACTACTATCCTTAAGGCTTTAAACTAATTGGGATAATGTCGCAAGTAAATAAGTTCAGTGTGTAACGTTATCCTTAAACCTATTATTAATGGGACGATAGCTTCCCAGAGCATTTCAGAAATTAGAAATGCAAACCTTGAAACAGGAGCTTTGCTGTTAGCTAAAATGAGGGAATCCGGTTTGCCTGGACTACTTTCTTTCTTTTTTTAACTTTCTCTTATTTTTAAAAAATTTTTTATGAAAATTAATTTTAATGAATATTTACAGAGACTTTGGATTTCAGTTCATTCATTGTTGCACTTTTTCTCCCTGCCTACTCCCCCTTCCCCCAGTCTGCTCTTCTCTTTGAAAAGTAAAAGAATAATCCTTTCATTGTTATGCAATCCCTCCCCCCAAGTCCACTCCACTATGCCACCTTGTTCTAGACTACTTTTTGGAAGAGCAAAATGCCATCTGACCCTTCTCAGGAAAGACAGAGAACTGGCTCCATAAGCCATCTGGGTAAAAGCTAATATGGGAATGGAAGTCTTTGTCATTACCATGACCAGTGGTGGAGCAACAGAGGGAATCAGTCCTGTCACAGTTAGGCATGGTGCTGGTTTTGCATTAGCAGACAGGTAAGTGAGGTGCTTGGTGGCCTGGCTGGAAGTTGCGCTTGCTTCTTCTTCAAATAACATGGGGATGGTAAGAGTGTTATATGTTATAGCATTTGCTCAAACACACTGGAGATGATGACAAGAGTCAAGGGATTGGAAACAAAGAAGTAAAGTTCTCCTGGAAAGAAGTCTTGATAAAAAAGCAAATCTATTTCCTGCTTGTTCCTAGTCCCATGACATACTTCATACAGCATCCTTAAAGATGCTAGAGAAAATTTCTGGATGAAGTGAAGTAGGGGCCCTACTGAAAGTCTTGCTTTTGAAGATGCAGACAGCCCTGATTAACAACTTCTTACAGCTTAGTAGAAAGGCTAATGCAAGTTGCAAGCATTGGTGTTCCCCTCCTGCCTTCCACTTCTGGGGTGCCATACTTCCTCCCCAGTGTTTTAGCAAGAGAGGGAAACTGAAGCATGAGATCAGCTAAAGTGGAAAGTGTTAATTTTCTGAGACAACATTTATAAATCTGAATTGCTGGGCATAGTTGCACAGGTCCTGGGGTGATGCCAACGGCCTGCACATGCCAACCAGCCTAAAGAATGGTGGTTAGAGCTCACCCAGCATTACCAGACAAAGGCAAAACCCCACCTTGGTAAAATACCTGTGTGAAAATGACACCTGAAGGAGCCTATGGAGCAGTTTCACTCTCGAGGCCACCGTGAGCCAGGATCTACCAGATGTTAGACTGGATGTTTGAGGGACAGGTTTAAATGGCCAGCACATACCCTTTATTTTTATTGTTTTATCAACAGCAATCAGTGTCTTTGGTGTACATGCTGATCCAGATCTGATATTTACATGGGCTTTGATCCTATAATATAATGACAACTAACTCTCACTGTCTCTCCGTTTCTCTCTCTCTCTTCCTCCGTCTCTCCCTCCCTCCTTCCCTCCCTTCCTCTCCTTAAACTGTCTCTTTTACCCCCTCTCTCCATGCAGCCGAGTCTTCAGAAGTCCATCTTGCCTTAGAAGCGCTCATCTCTGTATCCAGAGTCTCACTTTGTGTTTTATTTCCTACAAGTCACAGGAAAATCAGGGTTTTTATCCAACCATAAAGCACAATCAAGGAAAACGGGAAGATCTGACTCTGAAAGAGAGGTGATCATTAATTGAGCTCTTTCTTGTCCTATTTATTTCCAGCCTCATGTGTAAGGTGAGTAAAGTTTTAAACAAATTGAATCATGCTCCTGAGAGGATAAGAGAATTACTATCGTGATAATGAATATTCCAATGTATTTTTATAAAAAACATGTTGATTATCTAGAGGAGCTTGGAGTTCAAGAGAAGTCTACTATTAAATAGTTAAAAATTCAAAAATTTCATTATTGCTGTTTAAAAATTATTATGAAAGACATAGGGTTCGGTTGTATTTTCTATGTTATAAAATGAAGAGGGTAAAGATGGTATGCCTGCAATAAGCCTAAATAAGATTAAAAAGAAAATTAATGTCATATAAGAAACATTGGCCAAGATGAAATGAGAAAGGAGTAAGCTAATTTTAAATCTTAGTAATATTTTAGCAATTGAAATTTTGAATACTAATATTTCATTAACATGGATGATGAAGACTGTGATGGTTAAGATAGTATATCCTCATTGTTGCCCATGATTCTCTGGTTTGCAGTTAAAATGTAGTAATTCGCTTGATGAGCCAAGAAGTTTTACGTGTGTGTGTGTGTGTGTGTGTGTGTGTGTGTGTGTGTGACCTTCCATCCTCCTGGCAAAGCTCGCTTGCTTTCTGCTAGATCTGGATCCTGCATCTGACTAATCACTATTTGACCTCTGATTCTTTGAACTTGAGCGGGCATTTTTGCACACTGCCTGTCAACCTTGGACTTGTCAGCCTCTGAACCAACGTCCTACTGTCTGACCTGCTAACATTGTTTCATCAATTCCTGTAGCTCTGTGAATCAGAAGTCTTTCTATCTTAATAGCAGATTATAAACTTAGGTCTTATCAGCCTTTACGAATATGTTAAGCATTTTGTTAATATATATATATATATATGGAATTCTGGTGGGGTTAATGGGTAAAGAGTTGTGCTCCTAACCCAAAAGCAGCTGGTTCAAATCCACCAGTTTGGAGAAGGATGAACAATCTCTTCTCCTGTGACTTAATGCCTCCAAAAGCCTGCTGGAGCATCAACATAAAGTAAACAAAGATCTTCCCACGCAAACTAATAAGCAAGATTGTGTTAAACAGAAAATGTTGAAATCAACAAGGATTTTTCACTTGGATCCACAATCCACATCCAAATGATTTCTTGATTAGACAAATCTGTTGCAAATGACCTTATTTTTTGGTGTTTTTTTTTTGGTTGGACAATGACTAGGGAGGACAGAAGGAGAGTGGATGCTTTTGAGCTGTGGTGCTGGAGAAGGGTACTGAATGTACCATGGACTGCCAGGAAAACAAACAGATTCATCTTGGAGAGGATTAAACCAAGCTACTCCTTGGAGGCAAGGATTCTGGGGCTTCGTCTGACATACTTTGGACATGTTGCCAGGAGGGACGGGTCCTTGGAGAGGGACACCATGCTTGGGAGGGTGGAGGGACAGCACAGGAGGGGAAGACCCTCTATGAGATGGATTGATTTGGTGACTGGGGTAATCGGGATGGGTGTGTCAGAGGAGGTGCAGTTGGCACAGGATAGAGCAGGGTTTAGGGCTGTTGTGCATAGGGTCACTATGAGTTGGAAATGACTCGACGGCACATAACAACAACAACAACATTTTTATGGGGTTTTTAAAATTTTATTTAAATAGCATTCAGTTTATTACAAATATGTAGTATTGGTTTCCCATATCCCCCCTTTTGTTTTTATCATAATTATGTTATCATCTAGATGAGCATCCTTTATACACAAATAAAACAAATTAAACATAATAAACTCAAAGAAATATTTTCAAAAATCTCCATATGATCAGAAGGATTCAGGTTGAATATTCCTTGAAATTTTGTTTTAATTGTCCCATTGCCACAGTGCTTGTCAAAACCAGTTCTGATTAATCTCCTTTGTCAGTGTGTCCTTTGCCATTCCCTATCACTCCTCCCTGAGAGAGATTTCATCCTTTATTCATAAGGAAAAGGGATTGGCGTATTCTCTTAGCTACTTCCTGCTGAAAAGGCAAATGACTTTTTTAAAGTGTTAAAAGCAAAGATATCACTTTTAGGAGTAAAGTGTAGCTAACTTAAGCCTTGATATTTTCTTTCAGATAGCTCCAGTGGTCTACTGGGAAGGCAATTCATTGCTAATCCCAAAGCAGGTGGTTTGGATCTGCCAGCTCTTCCTAGAGAGAAAAATGGTCCATCTCCCCTCATGTGATTTATGGTTTCTGAAAACCCACTGAAGGGTCAGCTCTGGGTTGGTTCTGACTTTTTTTTATGGCATATAACAATAAGAACAACATATACATGGCCTGCTGTTGTTATTGATTGCCATCGAGTCAAGCACAACTCATAGTGACCCTGTAACAAAAGGACTGAAGCCTTTCTATAATTATCATCATATATCAAAGTTCATAGAGTTTCCTGAGGCATGTTGTTTAGGAAGTGTGACCCACATAGTCAGATGCCTTTATATATTCAATAAAACACAAGTAAACAGCATCCTGATATTCTCTACTTTCAGCCAAGATACATCTGACATCAGCAATGGTATCTCTCATTCCACAAGCTCTTCTAAACTCCACTTAAATTTCTGGAACTTCCCTGTCCACATACAGTTATACTCTTCAGCAAGATTTTATTTTTATTTGATATTAATGATATTTTTCAAGAATTTCCACACTGTGTTGGGTCACCTTTTTTTTTTTTAATAGGAGCAAATCTAGATCTCTTCCAGTCAGTTGGCCAGGTAGGTATCTTTCAAATTTTTTGGCATAGGCGAATAAGCCCAACCAAGGCTCTGTCTGTTTGTACAAACATGACCAAGTCCAAACCATGTTATTTTTTCAGTTGCTCCATATGCATCTGAGAGTTGTATTCTGAATAAAGACCAAGGAAGAAGAGCTGTTTTCAATTAAGGGGTTGGCACAGCATTAGCTATATTATGGACTGCCAAAAGAATCATCAAACCTCTTTTGGAGGAAGTGCATCCAGGATGCTTCTTAGTGTCAAAGGTGGTGTAACTTCATCTCATGTATTTTGAGCATATTATCAAGAGGGATCAGTCTTTCAGAAAAGATCATTCTGCAAAAGGGAAGGGATCAGCAAAAGAGAGGGGGCACCCTCAAGGAGATTAACACAGTGACAGTAAAAATGGGCTGGAGCACGGCAGAGCATGTGCGGCCGGCACAGGATCTGGCAAGGTTCAGGTCTATTGTCCATAGGGTCATTATGGGATGTAGTCAACTCGGCAGCACCTGTAACTACACCAGCAGATACATGGAAACTCTGGACCATATAGAGGGAAGGACACATGAAGAAATTCTGCTTTTGAATCATGGTACATATATATTATACATGATATAGTCTTCCAAAAGAATACACACTGGAAGAAATGTAGTCAGAATGCTTGTTAAGAAGCAAAGTTGGTGAAAGTGCATGACATACTTTGGGCATAGAATTTGGAGGTAGCATGTGATGGAGGAGGATGCCATAGCTGGTAGAGGAGAAGGTCAGTTAAAGAAAGGAAGATCATCATGAGGTGGAATGACAATGGCTGTAACAGTGAACTTCACCACAACAGCAGCTATGAGCATGGCGCAGGGACAGGCAGTGTTCTACTTGGTTGTACATTGGGCCACTACATATCAAAATTTACCTGATGGCACTTTATAACACAATAGTATTTACTCATCAGGTAAAATTTGAGTTTTTAAATGTTTGTAATTTGAACAGGCAAAGATTTAGGTGACTTTTTCAAGGTTGCCTACCCACTTATATGACTGAAAGGCAATTTAAAATCAAATCTCTGGGACTCCAAAATCTATTTCTTTTGACCACACCAAGGGAAATACCCAATATTAATTCTCTCTTCAAATATTCTTGCATTCTGAGCTTTCCTTCTTCTGTGCATAGTGTTAAAAAGATTTTCCAGTTACTGAAATAAATAAGAGCTCAAGTTATAGACTACTCAGCAAGCAATAGCAGTTTCATGGCTGGATGAAGATCATTATTCAAGTCTGAGGCCAGTTGTTTATTGAGTCCAACAAATTGCATCTAGGAGAAGAGATCTAGAGACTAGTAATACTCTTGAATATTCTGAGTGAAGCAGAGATTAGAGCTCTGAGATTTTTGCCTCCATGCTGGCTTATCCTTAGAAGTCAATGTCTGGAGAGGTTATATTTACAAACTGCAACAAATGAGTGCCACTCATAACTTGACATCTCTAGAGTTTTATGCCAGGGTAAAGTCTAGAAGGAAGAAAATGTTTACAGTTTGGTTTTAAGGTGACAATCGCCTTTAAGTTTGGTATTCTGGTATTAAAAAGGTCATAATTTCCCCCTTGTTTTGGATGATGCTACCCTTTGGTTTGTAACTGACATGCATAAGGAGACTTTGAAGGAACTACTAGCCCTGGTTCAGACTAGAGAACTGGACATTGTTTCTTGTAGGGCTGCTTCTAGGTTCTCATAAGCACGTATCTGATAGGTCCAGAAGGATTTCACAAGCGCCTTTGAAAACCTTAGAATTTAAATTTTCTTTTGTCGTTTCTTTCAGTACTAATTTCTCCTTCCTTCTGCAAACCTGATTACTTCTTTCTATTCCTTGTTCACCAGCCTATTTTAAACGCCTTCTTCCTCTGACTTCCTTTATGTATCCTTTTCAGTATGTGTCAACCTACAGCCCTCTGTTCCTCACAAGGTCATTTCGGGACTCGTTCCTGTTCAGAAGAGAAATGATAGGAAAGAATCTTCGTCTGCTACAGATTTCCAATCCCCACAGCTCCTTGCTTACACATCCATCTGTGCAATGCTGGGGTTTGGAGCAGTGACCATGATGACTCAGCACTTACGCTGGTTTACTGGGAATATTTCTGGAATTTTCCCCATGCAAGACCTCAGTCACCTTATTGGTTATGGTTTATTTTTTGTAACTCTTACTGTCTTTACTACAGAGTTCAAACTGAAGCAGAGAAGGTACAGTTGTTAATAAAATTAGTGAGATAACACATTGTTGGTGTTAGTTAAATATCATTTAAATTATCTTTTACTATAAGCATCCGGAAACCTTATGAACCTGGAGAGAGGATGAAAGGGACCCAAGCGTAGAGGACTCTCCTTCATAGGGTCGCTATGCTTCACCTGCGACTTGCTGGCACTTAACAACAACAACAAAAACAACAACTATAAGCATATTCATTGAATGTGTTCTGAGTAACCAAGAAGACCTTTTGCCTTTGAGGAAGTATAGAGAAATAATGCCCTTGGTTTGGCAATTGTTAGGAGAGAGTTTACCCTGTGAATAATATGACTTTATATTAAAAAACAAAATAAAACAAAACAAAACAACCCAAAACTAAGACTTTAAGATCACAAAGAACAGAGCCTTAAACAATGTATTGAGATGGTAACTTAGAAGATATCTAGAGTCTATGCAAACTCAGAGTCAGAAATTATATATCTCTTTCTCATAAAACACATGCCACAATAGAATATTTCACCTTTCATCTGAAAACATCTCTCTTCTCCTTGTCTCTGCCTCATAAATAACAGTGGTGAAGGAGAAAAATTAGGCTGGTATCTGCATTGTCTGAAATGTGTTTCAGAGGACAATTATTTTCTGTAGCAGTTTTCAGATCAGAACCGTATCATGTTTTCTCATGAACTAGGTCAAGGAGTCTCATGTCACAAGCAGAATAATGTTGTAAGACAAAATTGTGTTCCTTGCCACATTCAGCTCCAGAAGCTGATCATCCCAGACCTTGTGAAATGCTAGCAGCAGAAAAAAAAATCTATCACATCAAGGACAGTCAACGACTCGGGTAACAAGGTATGAGGGACACATCTTTACACGATGCACAACATTCCAAATCCAAATCAAGTAGTTCCTTGTAGTGTTCTTCCATTCACTTCACAACTCTCTGCAGACTGGATAGAGACAACTAGTGTGCTTACACATAAATGTATATAACAGAAGGAGACCAGTATACATACATATGCATGAGAGAATAAGACCACATAAGAATGTTATTTGCTGTTGTTACATGCTGTTGTCTTGACTATGACTCATAGTGATCCTATGAACAATAGCTCTGAACCATTTGCATTTCAGCAACACCAGAGAATGAAAACAGACTGATTCTGATGCACTTGGGTGGATGTATTTATTGGAGAACTATTTTGACTGAACTTTTGTTTTGCGAGAACACTGATATCAGAGGTTGGGAAGATGGCAGCTCACGTTGTGCAGAACAAAAACGGCTGGTCAGATTTTTCACATGGCGAATTGGAAGTCGGGTTGTGTGCCTACTCAGCCCAAAGTCTATGAGAAAAGATTGGAATAGAAAGTGGGAACAACATGAATGGGCTTATGTGGAAATAATTTGACAGTTTGAAATCAGAAATGAAAGAAGATACAGAGAGAGCAAATGTCAGACTTCACAGTTGCCAAGTTAACAGCTACAATACCCTGAACACTCTAAGAAATGGAGATTAAAAAACTCCCAAACAACCCAACAATCAGTTTTGTATCATTAAAAGCATTTAAAGCCTTTCCCAGTTAAAAAATGTGGGTCATATGAATCAATCACGTATTGATGTCATGCGTATCCTATTCATGATCTGTAGGGAGTTACGAGTTGTGTTATAATCCCAATGGTTGTGCATCTCCGATGGTTCAGATCCACCAGTAGTTCTTCAGGGCAAAGCTGGGAAATTTCCTCCAGTGCAATTTACAGCCTCTGAAACCCAATGGAAGGTCACCTATGCATAGTGTCTGATCCGAAGGCAATAAGACAAAGAGAGATTGAACTAGAGGTGGGCAGAGATAAGATAAAGAAGTGAAATAATTCAGTATCAAATATTATGTCTGGTCAGCCTGATGGGAAGCAGTAAATAGATTAGAAGCCTTTTTAAGTACTTGAAGAAACATTACATTGGCACAAACTCAACCTTAAAATAACAGATGTCTTTGACTGCTTCAGTGGTCAAACTTTGCTTCACCCCCTAGTTTCCAGAAAGATGGAAAATATAGCCCCCAGAAAGAGTAGTATATTGTCCAAAATCCCTTTGAGGGGTGACCAAGGATGATATAAAGAAGAAAAGACAGAAATTCAGCATATGCAAATGAACAGAAGTAAGAAATATCATTCATTGTGTTATAAAAAATGAAAATGTCTTGATATTGTTAAAACCTAAGATGAACAGAGAGAAGTGCAAGGGAGGGGTAAAGACAAGATGAACTTTTCTCAAATGGTGTCCTTGTATCACAAAGATGCTATTTTGGGGAATGCCAACCCAGATCTACAGAATCAGAATCTCTTAACAAGGGACTCACTGAGGCATGGCTTAACAAAAACCTGGGTGATGGAAATACAGATAATATACTGAGAATCACTCTGTTACTAAATGGTGAAAGACCTTTGTGTCACTTTAAGATTCTTTTTTTTTTTTTGTACGCAGACAATTGGAAGCTGAAATGTTGTAATTAAGAAAAAGTATGTCCAGGTCTCAGTCGGGTTTAAACTCCATGAGGGGCAAAAATTGTGTCTGTTTTGTTCACTGTTCCATCCTTAGTGCTTTAAAAGAACGCAGAATCAGAGTTAAGCTTTAAAAATGACCATTGCCAAGGAAGCATGGGTAATGAATTGGAGGGGAAGATAATGGAAGCTGAGCAACCTGTTAGGAGGCTATTAAAGTCGCTCAGCTGTGAGATGATGTATTTCTAAGCTAAAGCAATGGCAAAGAGACTGTTTTGTCAAATGTATTTATAAGGAAAAATCAGTGTGTTTTAGTGACTGACTCAAATAAGTGAGTGATGAAAAAGGAAGAGTCTAACAGGGCACAGATCTTTTTTTGTTTTAATTTTTTATTATCTTTGGTAACAATGTTAAGGAAATGTGCCAACGAGTTTCAAATCCACTCTCCTCCCATGCTGTTTACTGCTTCTGAAAACCCACTGGAGAAACAGCAGTGGGTTAGTTTCAACTCAATGGTACACAACAATAACAACACCAATAAAATAGGTGATGATATTCTTTCCAAAGATCCTGAACACAAATAAGTGTATGGAGGGAAGACGCTAAGTTCCACCTGAGATATGGTGAACTTAAATTTCTGACAAAACTTTCAAATATCAGATCCATGGCTCAAGGCTCTATGGGCCAGCAATTCATGAGAAAGAACTGGACTGTAGATCTAGATTAGGCAGTCTGCTATCTTATTTCCATAAATTAATTCATAATACACATTTTCGCAGTATCTGTTATAGCAGCATCTAACATCCCATGTGAGATAGAAAGAGGTCTTCAAGAGTGTTGGAAATTTGTGAAGACAGAAAAGTGTAAGTTCCCTGAAAGGAGTATATGGCTGGGGAGGTCAGACGTGTCCGTGCACGGAGTGGAAGGTGGAAGGAGAGGGCCTGGGGTAGGGGTACACAGCCAAGTTTTTTTGACGAAGAATGGGTGCAAGCTAGCAAGACTTAGGTTCCTTGGGTTAAAGTGAGAAGAGGTTTTGTGGGGAGGAGGTGTGGGAAATGGGAGAGAGGTAGAATTTGGAAGAAGACGTGAAAAACAATCAGCACAAAATGATTAGAGCTTTGGAGCATCCCATTAGCCTGGGAGTTAACAGTCTGCAATCCTGAGCCTAGTGGAGCAGCTAGTCCATGGCAGATACTTAACAAATGATGACAGTGTGATTCCTGGGCCCAGTCATTCCTTCCAGAACATCATTAATCTAGTCCTAACTACTACACATTTTTATTTATACTGAAGCTAATATCCTAATTAAATAAGAATGGCTAACAATTAGAAGTAACAGCCAGGCATTTTAGAAAAATAGTTTTTCACAAGAGCCTTGGATCAGCAAAGATGACCAAGATGATAATCAGACTTTTAAACATGGTGTTAGTGGCCAGGACGTGGTAGGCTGGAGGTGGGCACTAGGTAGACCTCAGGACATCACCTGTGGCTGCTCTGAGGGCTTTGGAGGTCTCTTTATATTCAAACTAGACTCCTTTGGATTTACATCAAGATTTAAATAATCTCCAAAAACAACATATGTTCAACTCTTAACTGTTACCAAACATATGTTCAGAATGGATAAGCCAGTAGCTTTGATTTATGCAAGAGAAGGCAGCCTGTCTATCTTTTTCTTCTCAGCTTCCCTGAAGATGTAATATGCATCTAGTCATGGAAATTTTGTAATTTAGACAGATCTGAAGAATGAAGGAGGACTCTTACTATCGGATCAATTAATTCATTGTTAGCACCATGTGAACCACCAACACCAGCACCATCATTGCCGTTTTCCATTTCTGGAAGATTATGAGCCTTTGGACACAAAGACAGTTGCTGAGCCAGTGATTTACAGATGCAGGCTTGACTCTGGAAAGCTCGCGAAGGTCAAGTGAAGGAAGCAAGGACATCAAATTTTGACCAATATCAAATGTTTTCTACAGTCCAGTGGGTCTCTATGCTCAGCAGATACTAGAATAATCTGGGAAACTTTTAGAAATAGGTGCCCTGGGTCCTACTCAAAATCAACTATATCTTGGAAGATATGAGGTTGTGACATAAGCATTTAAAAAAATCCATGGTTTGTGTTATTATGAAACTTGTATTTGTAAATAATTGTAGATTCACATGCAGTTGTAATAAAGAGCACAGAGAGATTCTTTGTACCGTTTCCTCAGTATCCTCCAACTTGCAAACTTTGTAGGACATCATAATCAGAATACTGACACTAACTGAGCAAAGAGACAGAGTATTTCCATTTCTAAAGGCATTCATCATATTACTCTTTCATAGTCATACCATATAACATTATGTCACTTTAGGTACATTCAAGATACTCCCTTTGTTTTCAGAAGTTTAATTTTGATATGTGATGGCAGGCATTTCTTGGTGTTATGCTATTTCAGCGTGTGGTGCGTATAGTATATCCTTTGGTCCTTCACCAAAAGAGCTTTCAGCCTTTGTTGTGCTGAACACATTTCAGCCCCACCATCTCTCCTCTTTCCCCCTGGCACTCTGATGACGGGTACTATTTCACTAGTGTGTGAGACTCTGCTTTTTCTAGTCTGTTTCCCCCTGTTGTTCAGATTTAGAAAACCTATTGATCTTTTCTCAAGTTTATGGATTCTGTCCACCCCACCCCTGGCCCCTGCCATCTGTATGCTACTGCTCTGCTTGTCCAGCAAGGTGTGTAATCCAGTTGCCGTATTTTTCAAATGTGTAATTTCGATTTGATTCCGTTTTATAATTTTTTAGCTGATAATTTTTCTATTTTCTCATTTAATTTTAATATAATTGCATCAAATTGCTTGAACATAATTGCTTGTTGCTATATTGTTATGATGACTACTTTAAAATTCTTGTCAAATCATTGTAACATCTGATTCATATCCATGATGATTTTCTTTCCCCACACATGTTATTTCCCTGATTTATTTATTTATTTATTTATTTAGTATGGCAAGGTTGTTTTCAATTCTATCTTTTATTCTGGACATTTCAGATTTTATAAGACTTTGGAATCTATGTAATCTTTTTAAGCAGATAATTCCTTTCTTGTGGGATAGCTTGAAGGCTGGGTGGTGGGTATGTGTGGCCCTGCTCAGTCCATATGACATTAATCCCAATGAAAGTGGCACAACGCCTTATACTGTCTCATTAGATCCCACTGTGACATCCCTTTGTTGTTTCAGAGTAGAGGCTTCTCTCCTCACTGGGTCCAGCGGACAGTCCAAGGGAGGGATGAAGGACACTATCAACCATCCTGCTTTTCACTACCTCTTCCTACTTCCTCCTTGTTGTTGGATTGAGCTGAAAGGCTCAGCTGGCTGCTGCGTTATGCCAATTCCACCTTGGAAAGAAAATTGGAGCCAATTCCCCACCACATTTCTGCCGAGTGGGAAGGATGGAAGGTTATCTTCCTGTGGTGGCCTAGTAGCAAGAAGTTGTGCTGCAATCCTTAAGGTATGCAGTTCAAGGTCACCAGCTGCTCCATGGGAGAATGATGGGCAATCTCTTCCTGTGGTATTTACTGCTTCTGAAAACCCTTTATAAGAGATAAAACTTTATGAAGCTCTGGTGGCCTAGTGACCAAAGGCATGTGTGTGGTTCAAATCCACCAGCTGCGCTACAGAAAAAAGATGGGCAATGTCCTCTCATGCTGCCAGAGCTATGGGGTCAGTTCCAACTCTAAGTACACAACAACACAGCCTTTTAAACACAGCACAGCAGAAGAATCAGTGAATCTCTTCATTCAATGGATTAAGGGTGGAAGATCAACTTACAGTTTGTTTTTGGCAGAACGCAGGAGGAGGGTGAGGGTTTTATAATTTTGGTGTTCTGTTGGAGATCAACTCCATCAAAAAAGTTTTCTATTTTGGAACATAGTTCCCAAGTCCTTGGGGATAAATAGCTTTTATTGGATTGTTTTGTTGGTTGGTTGTTTTTGTATTTTAAAAATCCATGGCTAATGAAGAATGAGAGAATATATATTCAGGAAGCTCAGCGAACACCATATAGATTCGACCCCAAAAGAAAAACATCAAGGCATATCATAGTTAAAT
>NW_006399893.1:1288578-1312162 GCF_000299155.1 Elephantulus edwardii | reverse complement strand
AGAATAGTGCAACAATGAATGAGTGGAAGCCCAAAATCTCTGTAAATGTTTATGAAAATTAATAAAATATAATTAAAAAAAAATCCATGGCTGTCACACTGAAGGAACTTTAAACCAGGAGCTATCATGTTCAAGCAATAGGAGAAACTATAGGGAAACCGGGGAGCTCTATTAGCAGAGTGGTAAGGAGCTCCATTGCCATCCCAAAGGCATGTGGTTCAAATCCATCAGCTGCTTTTTGGTAGATAACACAGGCAATCTCCTCCCATGTGATTTACAGACCCTGAAAACCTGCTGGAAACCTGCTGGAGGGTCAGCTATGAATTAGTTTTGACTTGATTATAAATAACATAATAACACAGGAAAATCACAAAACTCACCATCTTGCCTTTCCTCACAGTCTAAAGGCTAACTGCTGCTTCCAATGTTAAAGAGTTCCTTATGCTTCTTCGTTGTGAAGAGGTAGGTCTGAGTGTCATCTTGAAGGTGCCACTTCGATGTTTTTAATGAACATTTAGGATGGTAAGCTTCTTATTTAGAATGAATGATTATTCTAAAAGTCATATTTCCCTGTACAATTAATCTGCTATTTTACATACTATGATTAAATCCTGTACATACTGGTTAAACAAGTTTTCATTTCTTGCTGCTGTTTTTAGGCCCCTATAAGTTATTCTTACTATTAACAAACAGATGTACCACAAAGAGAAATCCTTCTCGACAGCTGTACTTAGTCTCCTTGTTCCCGTGTCTATGTCAGTCCACTTTGATGAGGTTCTTCTCTTCCGTCCCTGACCCTCTACTTCACCAAGCATGACATATTTATACAAGGAATGAGTTCTCATGATAACATGCCCTACATATGTGAGACCTTGGTTATAAGGAGCATTCTGGCTGCACTTTTCACAAGAAAAATTTGTTTGTTTTGGCTGTTTATGGTGGACTAGTTGTTGTGTCATCTGCATAACTCAGGTTGTTGATGAGTCTTCTTCCAATCTGGATGCCACATTCCTCCTCATAGAGCCCAGCCTTCTGGATAATCTGTTCCACATAGATTTAAAAGATATGGAGGTAGAATGCATTCCTGGCATACACCTTTGCTAATTTTGAACCATGCATACTGTGTTCTGATCACTGTCTCCTGGTGCAAGTACAGGTTTTACATAAACACGATTAAGTGTTTCAGGATTTCTGTTCTTCTCAGAGTTAGCCACAAACTGTAGCCTTCAGTATGGATTGAAGCTCAACATCAAGAAAACAAAGATTCTCACCAGTGGGCCAACTGGCAGTATCACAATAGATGGTGAAGAGATTGAGATAGTTAACAGCTTTAATTTGCTTGGCTCCACAATCTATACTCCTGGCATCAGTAGCCAAGAAATTAAAAATGTGTTGCATTGGGAAAATCTGCTGTCAGAGACCTCTCCAAAGTACTGAAGAGAAATGATGTCACTCTGGAGACTAAGATGCGCCTAATCCAAGCCATAGTTTTTTGCAGTCACTTGTTATGCATCAGAGACCTGACTAGGGAGGATAGATGGAGAATTTATATCTCTGAGCTGTGGTGCTGAAGAAGAATATTAAATATATATACCATGGACTGCTAGGAGAACAAACAGGATAGGGTGAAACCAGGCTGCTCCTTGGAGGCAAGGATTCTGAAGCTCCAGCCAACATAATCTGGGCATGTTGAAAGGAAGGACCAGTACTTGCAAAGGGACATTATGTTTGGGAGAGTGGAGAGACAGCGCAGGAGAGGAAACTCCAGGATAAAATGGATTGACTCAGTAACTGGGGAAATGGGGGTAGACGTGTCAGAGATGGTAAGATTGGCTTTGGATAGAGCAGGTTTCAGAGCTGTTATGCATAAGGTCACTGTATGTTGTAAGCAACTCTATGGAACATAACAACAACAGCAAAATGATAGCCTAATAGCAAGAAGCTGCACTGCACTCCTGAAGGCACTTGGTTGAGGCCACCAGCTGCTCTATGGGAGAGGAAAAGACAATCTCCTTCTGTGCAACTAACTGACACTAAAAACCCGCCAATGGGTCAGCTATGGAATCGTTCTGATTCTGCAATACACAACATGGTGTACTCATTATTTTTTGCAAACGCCATAGTTCAGAGGCATTAATTCTTGTTGCTGTTAGGTGCCACTGAAATGAATATGACTCCTAACGACCCTATGAACAACAGACCTGAACACTGTCCTATCATGTGCCATCCTTACGCTCTCTGACAAACTCAAAACCACTGTTGTAGTGACTGTGTCGACCCACCTGGTTGAAGGTCTTCTTCTTAGCTGACCAACCACCTTCTCAAGCATAATGCCCCTCTCCAAGGAATAACTTCTCCTAGCAACATGCCTAGAGTCTGAAATGAAGCTTCATCATCTTTGCTTCCAAAGACACTCTGGCTGCACTTTCTCCAAGATATATCTATTTGTTCTTCTGGCAGTCCATGTGATAGTCAATACTCTTCTCCAACACCACAATTCAAAGGCATTAATAACTTTAATTTGTTGTTGTTGTTGTTACATGCTGTTGAGTTGCCTGTGACTTATAGTGACCCTAAGCAAACCAGCTCTGAACCTTGTCCTATCCTGAGCCAATCTAACTGACTCCTAATACCATTGCCCCAGTTCTCCCATCAATCCATCTCATCTGGGGTCTTCCTTTCCTGTGCTGTCCCTCTACCCTTCTGAGCACGACATCTTTATCCAAGAACCAGTTCCTCCTGGCCACATGCCCAGAGTATGTGAGGCAGAGCAATAAAATTCTTGTCTTCAAGAGGAAACTTGGTTTCAACCTCTCCAAGACAGATCTAGTTGTTTTCTTGTTCAATACTCTCCTCTAGTACCACAACTGAAACACATCAATTCTTCTGTCTTCCTTGGTAATTTTCCAGAATTGTGAAGACTGGCTCAAGCATACTTAGTCTGTAGACTGCCATCTTTGCTCCTCAGCTCTCTGGAGAGGTCCTTGATGGCAGACTTCCCAATGTGACTTGTCTTTTGATTTCCTGACCACTGATACCAAGAATGTTGATTGTGGAGCTGAGCAAGTGGAAATTATTAACAATTTCCATCTCTTCTCTATCTATCATGGTGCTTTCAATTGACCCAGTGGTGAGAATCTTTGTCTTCTTGATGTTGAGTTTCAATCCATATTGAAGAGTACAGTCCTTGACGTTTTGCAGTAAATGCTTCAGAACCTCCTCTGTTTCAGCAAGCAAGATTGTATCATGTGCATAACACAGGTTGTTGATGAACCTTCCTGCAATCCTGATACCACATTTCTCCTCATAAACTCCAGCCTCTCAAATGAAAATTGAAGAAGAACATACAGATTGAGAAAGTATAGAGACAGGAGACATCCCTGACACATTCTTTTTTTAAAAAATTTGAATTATGCAGTGAAAATTTTGAATCTTGCTTTCTTCTAACAACTGCCTCCTGGTCTAACTATAGGTTTCTTCTTAGGTTTTCCTTATTCATTGTCCAACTTTCATATGCATATCAGACAATTGAAAATACCATGGTTTGGATCAGGCTCACCTTTATCTTTTTAGTGATACCTTTGCTCTTTAGTATTTGAAGGAGATTCTTTGGAGCAGGTGTTCCTAATGTAGGAAGTCCTTTGATTTCTTGACTACTTTCTCCACTGGGGTGTATTATGAATCCAAGTAAAAATCACTGACAACCTCAATTTCTTTTCTTTCTACCATAATGTTGCTTATTGGTCAAGTTGTGAGGTCTTTGATCTTCGTTGGTAAGTGCTTAAAGCCTTCTTAATTTTCTGTAAATGAGTTTGTGTCATCTAAATATTTTATGTTCTTGATAAATATTCCTCTAATCCTAATGTCATATCCTTCTTAATATACTTAATGTTCACAGACTATTTGCACAGACAGGGAGGGATCAGTCCTTGGAGAGGAACATCATGGTTGGGAGGGTGGAGGGACAGCACAAGAGAGGAAGACCCTCGATGAGATGGATTGATTCAGTGACTGAGGTAATGGGGGTAGGTGTGTCAGAGACAATGAGATTGGCACAGGATAGAGCAGGGTTTAGGGCTGTTGTACACAGGGTTGCTATGAGTTGCAGGTTACTTGGTGACACATAACAACAACAACAACACAGTTCAAATAGAGATTGTAAAAATTATTGTTGCTGTTGTTAGGTACATTTGAGTCCAGTACAATGTTTGGTGACCCTATGAGCAGCCAATCTGAACCCTGCCCTACCCTCTGCCATTCTCATCATTGGAGACATACTTGAGCTTATTGTTGTAGTCACTATGTCAACACATCTGGTTGACAGTCTTTCTCTCTTTTTCTGACTCTACATTTTTCCAAACATGATGTTCTTCTCAAGAAATAGCTTCTCCTCTCAACATACCCATAATATATGAGATGAGCTTCTAACAATATACTCAGAGCATATGAAACGAAGCTTTGTAATTTTTGCTTCCAAGGAACACTCTGGCTGCTCTTTCACCAAGACGTATCTGTTTGCTCTTTTGGCAGTCAATGTCAACAAGATATTCAGTACTCCTTTTCCAACACCACAGCTAACAGGCATTATTTATTCTTTTGTCATCCTTTTTTATTGTCCATCCCTCAGATGCATAGCAAGTGATTGAAAACATAATGGCTTGAATTGTTGTACCTTAGTCTTGAAACTGACATTGTTCCTCAGTAATGCAGACAGGCCCCTCATTGCTGAATTTCCCAATTTCATCACTCTTAACGAGCACAAGTTCTGTGTCCCCTTAGTCTTGTGTCTTTCTTCTCTGTCCTTTCTACTCACCCCAGTAATCACAATTAAACTTTTGTTTCTGTGCACTTGTTTTTTCTATATATTTCAAAAAGTGGGTTTACAGTAATAAATTGATAGCGACACTTGTTGGAAGTCTGTGGAGATGGAGCTGACACACTTGATGGGTAACTGAGAGTTCAGAGCTTCTAGTGTTCGCTGAAGTGCTGGGAGAATCTGCTTCCATAAAAGGAGTTGCTGAAAACTCCACAGAGCACAGTTCCACCCTGAGATGTGGGTCACCTTGATTCACTGTCCTCGCTGCCATAACTAGTTTAAGGTTTATCATTTGAGTCTGGACCAGACCCTGTGATTTCCTTGCATTACTGTATTTAATCTTTATGATTCTATGACATAGGTACTATTATTCCTCTTACAGAAGAGAAAACCAGGGAAGAATAGAATGGCCCAGAGGCACCAGGTTCACTGAGTGCAAGTATTACATTTTTGTAACCTAAATTTTAAGTCACTGGCCACTGTGAAATGTCCCTCCTAAAGGATACTATTAGAATTCCTGAGAGAAATGCTCCAAATCACTGGCAATAAGAGATGCAAATCAAAACCAACAATAAGGTACCATCTCATTCCAGTAAGAGTGGCAAAGTTTAACAGTGCAGCAAGTAATAGATATTGGAGAGGATGTGGGGAGAAAGGTTCTCTTATACATTGTTAGTGGGATTGTAAAATGGTACAAATATTCTGGAAGGCAGTTTGGTGCTTCCTCAAAAAGCTGAACATAGAAATTCCATATGACCCAGCTACTTGGAATATACCTTCAGAATATGAGAACTGAGGCACAAACTGAGATTTGTACACCAATGTTCATAGAAGCATTATTCACCATCTCAAGAACATGGAAACAGCCTAAATGTCCAACCACAAACAAATGGATTGAGAAACTATGGTACATTCACACAATGGAATACTATGCAGCACGCAGGAGCAATAACTTTGTAAATAATTCCCTAACTTGGGAGGGACTGGAGAGCATTTCACTTAGTGAACTCAGTCAGTCCCACAAGGATAAATATTGTATAAGGCTGTTATTGTAGAATGAGTATAAGGATCCAGGAGGGGTGGGAGAGGCTGGAAGCAGAGGGATGTGGATGCACAGGAGAAAGAGGGGATTAATCATTAGATTGTACAATTTGATGGAGGCAGGTGGGCAGTGAGGGAAATTGAAAGAATTTGTACGAATTTGTATTAGGGTTTTGTAAATAAACTGGTAAAAAAAACAACGGTCTCTTAGTTTAAGAAAGTTAAGTTTTATTATGTGTATAAATCTCAAGCAGGAAGTAGAATTGATGAAGGAGGAATAGCTCTTGTCCTGGCATCCCATCTTGGAGTGACTGCAGGCTTGTGAAATGGTACCTGGTAGAGGTTGCTGTCCTTCCTCTGCAGATGGGAGGTTACTTCTAAGCCCATCTTGCCTTTCTTCATTTTGTCTTTAGATCTAAAGTGCTGGCCTTAGATTTAATCATTTTGTGCTTTTACTAGACTCAGCATTCTGGGGTGTCTGCAGAGTTTGCAAGGACTTGCCTTAGGAAGTAGTATCAGCATCATGGACTGTGAACATGTCCCTTTTTTTCATATAGCTTTTAAAATTTTTATATTGGTTTGTATACAAAGTTATATACATTGTGGTTTACACTTTTCTTCATGCGACTGGCACAGGATAGAGCAGGGTTTAGGGCTATTGTACATAGGGTCGCTATGAGTCGCAAACGACTCGATGGCACATAAAAACAACAACAACAACGTTCACATTGTGTTTCATACAATCATTCCCAGTCATTGTGTTTTATAAAATTAATCACTATTGAACTATTCAAGTCCCTGCTGGATTCCTCCCATTTCCTTTACCCCTTCCCTTCACTCACCAAATTATTCTTCCTTGGGATTTCTTCCCTGCCCATCCTCAGCCCTCTGTCCCCTACCCTCCTTGAGCCTTCATAACATTTTAATAGTTATCCTTCTATTTTTACAATAATGGTCTTATACAGTATTTGTCAGACTTAGTTCACTCACCATTATTCTTTCCATTATCTCCCACATGATGCAGTATTTTTCTTTTTAAATCCTTGCTCCTGAGTGTTGTGTATTATTCCATCATGTGAATGTACCATAACTTCTCAAACCAGTCATTCACTTGTTGTTGGACACTTGGACTGTTTACATGTTCTTGCAATTGTGAACAATGCTGCTATGGTGAAAAAATGAGTTTATGCTTTATCTGTCCTTTGGCAACTGACTACTTTGCTCAACATACTGTTTTCTGAGTCTATCCATTTTGTAGAAGGAGTGACATCCAGTTCCTAAATAACATGCCTCTGGAAACTCTGTGAACTTTGATAAATGTCGATAGTTATAGAGGACCTTTAAGCCTTTTGTTCATAGAGTTGCTATGAGTCGTGCTCGAATAGAAGGTAATCAACAACATTCATTTGTAGCATGTATCATTCTTCATTCTTTCTTCTGATTGAGTAGTAGCCCATTGTATGGATATAACACCTTTTTCTTATCCAGTCATCTGTTGATGTAGTCTATAGGAAGTTGCACTGCCAACCCAAGGACCAAACCTCTCTGGTGATTGCAGTCTACTCTTTACTGATCTCCTCCTGACTGTTGGTACCAAGGATGTTGGTGTGATCCAAGTAAGATGAAGTCATGGACAATTTCAATCTTTTCTCCACCTGTCATGGTGTTCTCCGTCAATCCAGTGGCGAGAATTTCTGTCTTTAAAAAAATTTTTTTTAATTTGTGTTTTCTTGATGTTGAAATGCAATCAATAGTAAAGGCCAAAAAAACAAAGAAAGAAAATAATGAAGGCTATGCTCTTTGATCATCTGCAACAAGTAGTGCTTTAAGTCCGAACTTTCTGCAATAAGGTTGTGTCATTTGCTTAGTGCAAATTGTTGATGTGTCTTCCTCCATCCCTGATGCCACATTCTTGTTTGCAGACACAGGTATGGAAAGAGGATACAACCTTGACACACACCTTACTTAATTTTAGATCATGTAGTGTTCCCTTGATCTGTTCGTGCTAGTTTATGTATAGGTTTTGCATGAACACAATTAAGTGTTCTGGTTTTCCAATTCTTCTCAATCATAGCTATAATTTGTTATGCCCCACACAGTCAAATGTCTTTGCATAATCAATCAAGCACAGGTAAACATTCTTCCGGTATTTTTGTCTTTTAGCCAGAATCCAGCTGACCTCAGCAATATAATAACTTTGGTACATGGTCTCTTCTAAACTCATTTTGAACTTCTGACAGTTCGCTGTCGATGAACAATTCTAGCCATTTTTGGATTATCTTCGGGGATATTTTTCTTCCAGGTGTTCTTTGATAATTTCTACACTCTGTTGGATCGCCTTTCTTGGGAATGGGAACAAATATAGATCATTTCCAGTTAGTCAGCCAAGCGACTCTCTTCTAAATTTCCTGACAGAGATTGGTGACCACACTCAGGGCTGCATATGTTATTGAAACATTTAAATTGATATCCTGTTTATTCCTTGGGTCTTAGTTTTTTTGTCAATGCCTTCACTGGAGCTTGAACTTCTTCGTGCACTGCTGTTGACTATTGATCATATGATACTTGCTGAGATAATTCAGTGTTGGCCAATTTTTGTTGGTACAATTACTGTGTGTTTTCTCTGAAATTTCCTGAAAATTGCACTAGTGCATCAAGAAGCCAAAACAAATGGAAAAGATATTGGAGTAAAATAGATGAACAAACCAAGAACTAAGACAAGAAGAAGGATGTATACCTATGTTCATAGCAGTGTTATTTAATAACAAGAATATGGAAACAACTCAAATGACCATGAGCAAACAAATGGATTGAGAAATTGTGGTACATTCACACAATGGAATCCAATGCAGCAGCAAGGAATAATGATTTTGGAAAATACTATATAATAAGGGAGTGTCAAAAAATATTATGCTCAATGAAATATTCAGTTTCTTATAAGTACAAACACTGTACTACACTATTATTGTAAAAATTATTGTATAACTAGTAAGATGTGTATAAGTGTCCAAAAAGAGAAGTCAAAATGGGGGAAGGGACAGAAAAGTGGAGAAAGAGGAAATCACTAGAATAGCAGAGATTACTGGAAAAAATGGGGGGATGTGAAGAAACAGCAAAGATTCGATAAGTACTTGAAAGGATGCTCTAGTAAGAGGCATAAATCAATGATAATCATATAAAATATAATTGTATACAACACAGTGTAAATGAAAGACAGTATAAAACACATTATCTTTTCAATATTGTAGTATAAAACACAATATTCTTTTCAATATTGTAGTGGAAGTGCTTGCTAGGCCAATACACAAGAGAAGGAAAGAAAAGACATCCAAATTGGCAAAGAAATGTTTAAATTGTGGCTGTATGTAGATGATACAATAGTGTACGCAGAAAACCCCAATGACTCAACAACAACAACAACAACAAAAACCCTGTTAAATAGGCCAGTTTAGTAGAGTGGCAGGATATAAGATCAATATCCAAAAATCAATAGGATTTCTCTACAGTAACAAAGAGAACTCAGAGACAGAAATAAGAAAGCAATTCCATTTTACAATAGCCAACCATAAATGGAAATACTTGGGAGTGAACATAACTAGAGATACAAGAGGCCTATACAAAGAAAACTACAGAGCATTTCTGAAAGACACAATAAAAGACCTAAAGAAATGGAAAAATGTTCCCTGTTCATGGATAGGAAGACTCAATATGGTGAAAATTACTATCCTACCAAAGGCAATTTACATGTTCAATGCAATCCCAATTCAGAAACTAAATTCATTTTTCAAGGAGACTGAAAGGAAAATTATCCAATTTATTTGGAGAGATGGGGAACCACGAATTAGCAAAACACTTCTGAGAAACAAAAATGAGGCATAGCACTCCCTGATCTCAAAGTCTACTACATAGCAGTGGTAACAAAACAGCATGATACTGGTACAATGACAGGCACATAGACCAATGGAACAGAATTGAGAACCCAGAAACAGACCCAGTTATCTATGGTCAACTGATATTTGACAAAGATATCAAATGGGAAAATGAAAACCTCTTCAACAAATTGTGCAGGCAAAACTGTACTTCCATCTGCAGGAGCAATAACTTTGTAAATAATTCCCTAACTTGGGAGGGACTGGAGAGCATTTCACTGAGTAAATTCAGTCAGTCCCACAAGGATAAATATTGTATAAGACTGTTATTGCAGAATGAGTGTAAGGATTCAAGAGGGGAGGGAAAGGCTGGAAGCAGAGGGATGTGGATGTACAGGGGCAAGAGGAGATTAATCATTGGATTGTAGAATTTGATGGGGGGAGCCAGTGAGGGAAATTGAAAGAATTTGTTTGAATTTGTATTAGAATTTTGTAAATAAAATAGTGAAAAATATCATCTTGGGGAGGGGGAATAGAGGGAAAACGGGTAAAATGTACAGCAAATGAATGAAAATCTAACTTTTCTGTAAAATTTTGTTAAAATGACAATGAAAATAAAAATTTTATTTAAAAAAACCCCTACATTGTCTATGAATGAAACACAATGTAAACAAATTATTTTATCAAAACCCATGAAAATATTTGTTAAAAATTGTTTAAAAAAGAGCTGATTAGAAGATTTCAAAGGCCAGCTTGGGGAGACAAAGCAACATATGATAATGGAATGTGCAGAGAACTGAAATTGGAGATTAAAAAGGGAAGAACTCGCTCAGCATTTCTCAAGCAGAAAGAAATGAAGAACAAATTCAAGCTTTGAGTTTCAATGCTGAGAGATGCTATGGGCAACATCTTGAATGATCCCGATAGTATTAAAAGAAGATTGAGGGAATACACAGAGTCACTGTATCAAAAAGAATTTGCTGACACTGAAATGGTGAAAGTAAGCAGCCCTAAAATCCTTTATTAATAGCAGCGTCCACCATCTGGGCTGAGAACTGAGAAGGGAAACAAAGAAGCCTTCCATCCTCTTGACTGGTGCTGGAAAAAATGGTCTTCCACTCTTCACTTGGACAGTCTTATCAAATCTGCAAACCCAGATCATTTCCTGATAATGGCATCTAGAAACTGTACATCTGTGTCCCAATTTCTTCTTTATCAGGCAAATTCTGTCTTCAAGGTACTCAATCTTCTTTCTTCTTAATGATGTGTAGTCAGCCCAAATCCACATCCTGTCTTGATATATTCAACTGTTTGGCATACATCTGAAAGTTGGATGTGAATAAGGAAGACAGACAATGAATCAATGTTTTTGATTGTGATGTTGGAGAAGAATATTGCATATCCCATGGACTGCCAAAATAACAACAACAAAACATCTATCTTGAAGGAAGTTTAGCCAGAGTGCTACTTAGAGACTAGGATAGTGGAAATTTATCTCATTTACTCTGGGCATATTTTGAGGAAGAACCAGTCTTTAGAGACAACATTGTGTGAAAGGTAGAGGGTCTGAAAAGAGAGAGAGAAAGACACCAAACAAGACAAATTGAGAAAGTGACTCAACATAGTGAATTGAGCATGATATAGATCATGACAGTGGTGCAGGATAGGGAAAGGTTCAGATCTATTTTTCACTGAGTCACTGCAATCTTAATCAACAGCACCTAACAATACCTCTACATTTGTGCTTAACAAAGAATTCATTGACTTCTGCTTATGCAACACAAGAGAGGTGTATATAAACCATAGCCCTCTGTTACCTGTTATAGAAAGTGGTCTACTGGTCTTGGGAGACTGATGTCTACTATTAAAGCTGTGGTTTCTCATGAACGAAGTGTTGTGCAATCCAATAGTTGTTCATTGTCTTTTTTTAATGACTTTGAACCTTGAGTGGAATTGGCAAAAGAGGTGGATGGAGAAATTTGGAAGACAAATTCTTTGTCCCCACTGTTATTTCCTGCTTTCAATTACTCTGACCATCAAAGTAACGAGGTCATTGATCTTTCTTTCTCTGTACTTGCTCCCTACAGTTTCTGTTAGAATTCTCTCCTTAGAATCAATGAATCATTTAATCTGTTCCATGTCAAACACTCAATTGATTGTCTGTTATTATAAGGTAGTCTAAGGTACCCATTGTGATTTAAGAACTACTACCAAGTTTTTTCGCATTAGAACGTTCCAGGAGGCAGTCGTCAGAACAGAGCAAGGGAACACTGCATGGTTCAAAATTGGGAAGGGCGTATGCCAGGGATGCATCCTATCTCCATACCTTTTCAACCTATATGCAGAACAGACTATCCGGGAGGCTGGGCTCTATGAGGAGAAACGTGGGGTCAAGATTGGTGGACGATTTATCAACAACCTGCGTTATGCTGATGACACAACCCTGCTTGCTGAAACTGAAGAGGACCTGAAGCGCCTGCTGCAGAGTGTCAAGGACTGCAGCCTACAATATGGATTGAGGCTCAATGTCAAGAAGACAAAGATTCTCACCACTGGACCAATTGGCAGCATCAGGATGGATGGTGAAGAGATTGAGATTGTACACAGCTTTAGTTTGCTTGGCTCCATAGTCAACAGTCTTGGCACCAGCAGCCAGGAAATCAAAAGGCGCATTGCCATGGGAAAGTCTGCTGTTAGGGACCTCTCCAACGTACTGAAGAGCAGTGGTGTCTCTCTGGAGACTAAGGTGCATCTGATACAGGCTTTGGTCTTCGCAATCACTTGTTATGCATCAGAGAGTTGGACAATGACCAAGGAGGATAGAAGGAGAATTGATGCCTTTGAGCTGTGGTGCTGGAGAAGAGTATTGAGAATACCATGGACTGCTAGGAAAACAAACAAATTTGTTCCTGGAAAGGGTTAAACCGGGTGGCTCCTTGGAGGCAAGGATTCTGAGGCTCCGTCTAACATACTTTGGACATGTTGTGAGGAGAGACCGGTCCTTGGAGAGGGACATCATGCTTGGGAGGGTGGAGGGACAGTGCAGGAGAGGAAGGCCCTCTATGAGGTGGATTGATTCAGTTACTGGGATAACTGGGATGGGAGTGTCAGAGACAGTGCGATTGGCACAGGACAGAGCGGAATTTAGGGCTGTTGTACATAGAGTCGCTATGAGTCGTAGGCGACTCGACGGCACATAACAACAACAACAACCAAGTTTTTAAAACCTTGAGACATAACACTTTTAATATCACACATCTTCACTTTCTTTAGTGTGCTCCACTCTTCTCCTTGAATAATGAATGGGTCACTGTCTGTGCTACCTTTTAGTAGCCCATCCTCTGGGGCTCTGGATATTTGAGGTCTCTTGTTCTTAAAATAAAGGATTATGTAGTTACAGGAACTTAGAGGATCTTTTTATTCAGGAGAAAAGTTGTTCAGCAGCAGCAAGGAGATATTTGATCAAAAGTTCTCATTTTAGCATCTTTTATAGGCATAAAAAAAATCCATTTCAGAGTTCCAGGTCTTTATCATCTTTTCCCAGCCCCACCACTGCTCCGTTGTGGAGTTCTGGTGACATAGTCAGTGGCTTGTGTTGTGCTGCTAACTGAAAAGTTAACAGTTCAAATTCACCAGCTGCTCCATGGGAGAAAGATGGACAGCCTCCTTCTGTAAATATTTATAGTCTTGGATACATGATAAAGGGTCACCATGAGACAGAACTATGATTTTTTTTATAACATAGCATATTAAACATCTCTATGGTTTGACAAAAGTCATGAAACATTAGATGAACAGAATGAATACTTTCACCACTACAACAACTCTCCTTCTCATGTGAACTGTCTCTGTCTTTTGCCAAGACTTTTCTTCATCATTTCTATCTTCTACACAGAAAGTTGCATAAACTTGAAAGTTCAAGACAGCTTGACATTGGCTGCCTACCCTCTGGGATAGCTGCAAGTTAGCAGATTAACGTTCTGATAACCAGATTCAACATGACTAAAGTAGGGTTTCTCCATGAATGAACTCTTAGATCCATTGATATCTATTCAACAGAGATACCTGGACCCATTATTTTTATCTTCTAATATTTTCTTGGTCAGTATCTTAGAGTAACATTAGAATCACACAGAGGGTTGTTAGAAATGCAGTTTCTATGTGCCTGTTACACATATTGTTAGATAGAATAAGGTAACAACATAAAATAAAAATAACGAGGATGAATTACAAGGCACAAAACTGACACTTGTTTCTCAAAGACGAATTTATTTCTGTGAGTGTAAATGTGTATGTCTATGTGTATATGTGTGCAGGTATAACCACCCCTCCTCCAACCTATAATGGATTTTTCACTGTGGACACAGTTTAAAAAGTTTGCAAATAATGGGAGATACTGAAATAAATAATGCAAGTAACAGAGATAAATTAAGAATAGAGCAGTAAGAACTACATCATGATATATCATCATGATAATGCATAAGTCTCAAAATATGTCCTTAGTTCTGACTAAAGACATTTGATCCAGGAATTATTCTGTGAAGTCCTCTCTGACCTCCCTCTCCAGATAAAATTTGTCTTGGCCACTCCTGACTCACTCTTCTACTGTCTGTTATACTCCCCAATATGACGGTAATGTATTAGTGTATGTATCTATTTTCCCTAGTAGATTAAGGTTAGAGGCTGAGTTACTGTCATTTACATGTCTATTGAAACAGCTGAAACACAGTAGGTATTCACTAAGAGCATTCAAATATGAATTAATAGAGTAAAAAGTCATTAAGGGAAGCTAAAATCAGTGGGTAAAAATTTGACGAGGAAAGCATATTTATATGAAACTAAGTTTCTCCTTGGAGGCTAGGATTTTGAAGATGTCTCACATACTTTAGCCACGTGGCCAGTAGAGAACAGTTCTTGGAGAAGGACATCAGGCGCAGAAGGATTAATGGAGAAACAGCAGGAGAGTAAGATCTCCAATGAGATGGATTGATATAGTAACTGGGGCAATGGGGGTCGGTGTGTTGGAGCCAGTGAGACAGGTTCAGGACAGGGCAGGGTTCAGAGTTGTTATACATAGAGTCACTACAGGTCACAGGCAACTTGACATCACATAACAACAGCACAACAACTGTAGTTATATTAGAAAATTACTTTATTCTAAAAATATGTATTGACGTATTTAAAGGAGAAGATGTAGCTCTTTTGATGTCTGAAGGTATTTAAAAATAAAAACAAAACAAAAAAATGAATAATGAAATACCAACAAACCCTATTAGTAAGTGAAGTGATTAATGATCTCAAAACTACTCAGCTATATAGAAACAAATAGACTGCATTTATGTTGTTTATGTTCAATCTGCTTAGGTATTTTAGGCTCCAAGAGCACAAGACAAGAATAAAGACCAGGTTTGCTCCTTCCATAAATCATAAAAAATGGGGTTCCTTCACTATGCCTGCGTGCACCATTAGTCTGTGTCTTGTAGCTGAAATGAAGCATGAGTAATGAGTATGTCGGGGACGAGACCATCCAGTCTAAGGGTTTAAGTGGTCTGAGTGACCTTTCTCATGTAGAATCTGCACCTTCCTGCTCTGCACCCACTTCACTGCTAGCCAAACAGGTGACATCATATGGCCAAACTCCATGGGAGAAATACAGAGGTTTCTTTTCTCAACCTTCTTTATCTGGACTAGAAAATCTCCATCAGCAAGCCCTTTCTAGAGAGAATTCCCTTGCAACATCGCTACACTACTTTATGTGCATGATTCATTGCTTCATCAAAATTACAGAAGGGTGAGGCTTGATTTTGTGCACTGCATACATTGTATCCAGCCTCAAACCTCCAGACTGAAGATTCGGATACAAATGACCAATTGGTTTAATCAAATACTAATCTATCCCACCATTTATATAGAGTAATTTTACTGAATATTTAAACACATTGCAGAAATCAGCATTGTGCAACCCTAAGTAATTACTCAAAGCTAAATCTTCTCTTGGTCCGGAATGAAAGTGAGAAGGCATCACTTAAGTGAGAACAGAAGATGTTTTGGTAGTAATATTCCTTTTTGAAGTAGATAGTTTTCCTACCCCTGTAAAACTAATGACTGACTTAGACAGGTTGACAGAGAAATAGAAAGACAAGAGAAGACAGTGACATGACCTTTCCTGTCTCAAGACTGTCTCTCAACTTATTACCATCAAGTCTGAATCAACTAATAGCTACTTCTCATTGGATCTGAGAAGCTAAATCTAAAGTAAATCTATCGGGAGGATATTGTTCATCTTCTTCACATGGAGTCACTGGTGAATGTATACAGCCAGAAAAGCACAGACTTGTCATACACATTCATGTCCACCAAGACATTTGGAAAACAGCTACCTGACTGACTGTACGGGATCAATATTTGTTCCACATCACAAAAGTTATTTAATAGACTATAGAAATTATAAAACAGAGGCTTTGGATTTCCATTCATTTATTGTTGTAGATTTGTCCCCTCCCAAGGCTCCCCCCCACCAGACATTACCCTCTTGGAAAAGTAAAAGAAAAGATTCTTTCATTATTTTACAAACCCTCCCCCAGGTCCACTCCACCATGTAGCCATCGCTCTAGACTCCTGTCATGACAGAAATACCTAATCACATATCTCTTTTAAACAGTTTTCTCCCTTCTCTGTTTCAGAGTAGCATACATTATTGAACCCATCTTACTCAGTCTCTCCCCAACCCCAAGGACAGTCCCATTCTACAACAGTGGCACCATGCAATATTTGTCCCTTTGTGACTGGGACATTTCACTCAGCATAATGTTCTCCAGAGTCAACCATTTTGAATAATATTGCATGAGTTCCTTGTTTTTTAATGCAGCATAGTATTCCATTGTGCGAATATACCACAGTTTCTCTAGCCATTCGTTTGTTGATGGGCACTTAGGTTGTTTCCAACTCCTTGCTATTGTGAACAAAGCTGCAATAAACATGGGTGTGCATATATCTGCTTGGGTGTCAGCTATGGTCTCTTCTGGGTATATTCCCAGTAGTGGTATTGCGGGGTCAAATGGTATCTCTATTTGCAACTTTTTGAGAAAACGCCATACTGTTTTCCGCAGGGGTTGCACCATTTTACACTCCCACCAACAGTGAATAAGGGTTCCAGGTCTCCACAACCTCGCCAGCATTTATTGCTTGCTGTTCTGTTAAATTTTGCTATTTTGACAGGGGTGAGATGATATCTCATAGTTGTTTTAATTTGCATCTCTCTTAGGGTTAGGGATTTTGAGCATTTCTTCATGTGCTTGTTAGCCATCTGAATGTCGTCTTCGGTGAAGTGCCTGTTCATATCCTGTGCCCATTTTTCTATTGGATTCTTTACCTTTATCTTGCTGTGGTGCTCAAGTATTTCATAAATTCTGGATATAAGTCCCTTATCTGATATGTTATTACCGAATACTTTTTCCCAGTCAATGGCCTCCCTTTTTACCCTGTTGGAGAAGTAAAAAAAAATAAATAATTATAAAACAGTGTATCACCGATATCATATGCAAGTAAAATTTTGCTGATGTTTAGTTAAAAAGTGGCTGGTCAAGGAGCTGTTATAAATTCAAGCTAGATTCAGAAGAAGATGTGGAGCAATGGATATCATTTCTGACATCAAGTGGAATCAATGGGAAACCAACTGACTTGTTTCAATTAACAGATGCAGCCTTGAATGCACTCATCAGTCTATGCCAGAAAATCTGGAGGACGGCTGTCTGGCCAATGGATTAGAAGAGGTCCATATTCATTCCCATTCAGAATGTAGAAACTATTGAACAATATCATGGATATTGGCAAAATATTGCTGAAGATAATTTTAAAACAACTAGAACAGTGCATAGATAGGGAACTGCCAGAAGTTCAAGGAGGATTTAGAAGAGGCCGTGGAACCAGGGATATCATTGCTGATGTTAGATGGATCCTGGATTAAAGTAAAGAATATCAGAAGAGTGCCTATTTGTGTGCTTTATTGATCATGCAAAGGCATTTGACTGTGTGAACCATAATAAGTTTGGCTGACATTAAACAGAATGGGCCAATAGGTAGCATCTTGAAAACTAGAGAAAATATTGAAGTTGGCAAGGAAATACTTTTCTTTGGATCCACAATCAGCATCCATGAACACAATAGTCAAAACAATACATTGCATTTGGTAAATCTACTACCAAGAACTTTTTTCTGTAAGTCCTAAAGAATAAGATGTCTCTCTGGAGACTAAGGTGAGTCAGATCCAAGCCAGGATATTTTCAATGACCTCATGTATATGCAAACATGGGGCAATAAATAAACCAGGGGAATTGTTGCCTTTGAACTGTGATATTGACAAAGAAAAAGCATAAACAAATCTTGGGGAAGTACAGCCAGAGGGCTTCTTAGAATTTGTCTCATATGCTTCATATTATCAGGACAGCCTGGTCCCTGGAGGAAGACATCATACTTGGTAAAGCAGATTTAGTTCAATGATAAAAGAGGAAGATCCTCAATGAGAGGGATTTACACAGTGGCTTCAACAATGGGTTTAAGCATAGTGGAGTTTGTGAGGATTGAAAGGAATCAGGGTGTCATTGTGTTGTACCTAAGGTTCCTCTGAAGTGGGGCTGACTTCATAGTACCTAACAACAACAGCATACATTAAGTGTGTGTGTTTAAAGGCCTAATCATGTACTGCTTTACAAACAAGAAGAATCTCTCTTTATTAGTAAAAGGGGCCAATTTAAAGCATTGCAAAGGTCACATTTACACACAATATATAGAACATCTTGAAAATGCATTGACAGTAACCGGAGGCATAGCACAAGACCAGCAAAATATCCAGAATGGGAGGACAGGAGGCTTCAAGGAAGACATCCTCAAAGGCATCAACATGCAGACCACACCTGCCTGTGCATATTAAGTGAGAACTCAGACAGAGGAGATGGTGCTAATGTGGATAAAATATGGATAAGGAGAGCTCAGATACCAGCTAAATGAATAAAATTGAGACATCGGAAAAATGAAGCACAGCTCCTCTGGCTCAGTGGACAACATCAATATCCAAATTGGAAAAGTTTGGGAGGTGATGTGCAGACTGCAAAATGGAGCAGAAACTTGGAATGATTTTTTAAAAGTCTCTACTTTCTGGATAGAAATGCATAGAGAGGGATGTAGAATCTTTTGGGGTGAGCTGTGTGGTATGGGGGACTGGGTGTAGGTCTATGGCAAAATGTTGGTTCCCAGACTGGGTGTTAACACAAGCAAAAAATGTGTATTGAACTTGCTGTTTCTTTTCCCATTTAAAATCAAGATTTTTCTTAGCTCTTCTTGGAAGGACTAAGCAAGAAAATAAACTCAAAGTTCTTTTGATAAAAATACATACCACCCACTTGTATGCAAATGTAAATGATTATTTGCATTATTCTGAAAGGGTAATGGGGAGTAGGGAGCTCTGTCATAGGAAAGACATTTTAAGAGGAAGTATCTTAAGTCGATTCTATCAGTTATCAGAATTCCCATTGAGTGTTAAGTATTACCACTTCCACTTGTACAATCAGCCTCACCCTCCTTCATCACTGGGCACAACAGGTTTTGTCTTACCAGCTGGCACTCTTGATATGTAAAGAACAGTGACATGTCCCCCTTACACACACTCCAATGATCCCTCAAAGGCTTATTCTCTTGATGTCTCTCACATGTCCCTGCCCATCTCCTCTCACACTCATAGTTACCTGTCACCACCCTAGCTTTAAAGTCATAGCTTCACTTTTGATGAATGGTAGTAACTTTCCAAAGTTCTCTCTTTTCAACTTCTAGTAAAAACAACAAGCTGGAATTTCTTTTGGAAGAGTTAATATGACCAGATTAATCTTTCTAAGACATTGCTTTTTTCATATCATTCCTTTCTGGAGTTGTTTTGGTTTTAGCTCCCTCCCCCCCCCCCCCCCCATAAGTAATGGTACATTTTCTTTGTAACCTTTTTTTCTCAATTAAATAGGGTCGCTATGTATTTTATATCCATACCTTTTCAATCTGTATGCAGAACAGATCATGCCAGACGCTGGGCTGTACAAGAAGGAATGTGGCGTCAGGATTGGTGGAAGAGTCATCATCAACCTGCATTATGCAGATGACACAAACCTGATTGCTGAAACTGAGGAGGACCTGAATCGCTTGCTGCAGAAGTTCAAGGACTGCAGACTTCAATATGGATTGAAGCTCAACATCAAGAAAACAAAGATTCTCCCCACTGAGCCAATTGGCAGCATTAGTATGGATGGTGAAGAGATTGAGATAGTTAACAGTTTTAGTTTGTTTGGTTCCACAGTCAACACTCTTGGTAATAGCAGCCAGTAAATCAAGAGATGAATTGCATTGGGAAAATCAGCTGTGAGGGACCTCTCAAGAGTACTGAAGAGCAATGACGTCGTGCTGAAAACTACGGTTCCCCTGAGCCGGGCTACAGTCTTCTCAATTACATGCTACGCATTGGAGAGTTGGACAGTGACTAGGGATGATAGAAAGAGAATTGATGCCTTTGAGCTGTGGTGCTGGAGAAGAGTATTGAATATACCATGGACTGCTAGGAGAACAAACAGGTTTGTCCTAGAGAGGGTGAAGCCAGAATGCTCCTTGGAGTCAAGGATTCTGAAGCTTCGTCGGACATACTTTGGGCATGTTGCAAGGAGGAACTGGTCCTTGGAGAGGGGCATCATGTTTGGGAGAGTGGAGGGACAGGGCAGGAGAGGAAGACCCTCGATGAGATGGATTGAGTCTGTGGTTGGGGTGGCGGGAATGAGTGTGTCGAAGACAGCGAGGTCGGCACAGGCTAGAACGACGGTTAGGGCTCTTGTACATGGAGTCGTTATGAGTTGCAAGCAACTCGATGGCACATAACAACAACAACAACAACATGAGTTGCAAGTGATTCAATGGCAGGTAACAAAACCCAACAGCAACATGTGTTTAAATCAAGACTCAGAGCAGACCCTTCAGCTGGTTTTCAGAGGCTATGAACCCTGTGGGAAGCAATTGTCCATCTTTCTCCTGTGGGTGGCTATGGTTAAGGGATTTGGAAGATTACTATTGCTCTAGCCCCTCAGGACAACACCTGAGGGTGTAACACCACCAGGGGCATTAACTCAGAGAAGGCTGTTTTGCATTTCCTAAAAGCTGCAGTCTGTAGGGTGTAGCGCTGCTGATTCAAAGGTCACACCTCTCCTATAGGTCAGAAGTTCAAATCCACCAGTGACTGGAAGAAAAATGGACAATCTCCTCCACTATGATTTATAGCCTCGGTAACCAAATGAGGTAGCTTGGAGTTCTACGTGGCAGCACGGAGAGAGGGAAGCTACATGAGCCCGGACCCTAGCCTTCCACAGTAGACCTGCAAGATCAGAGGCTGAAAAGAGTGATCATGAATCTCTGTGGGTCTGTGGCACTCCTTGAGGGATTAGAGGGATGTGGAGGGACACTTGAGGGACTTCCAGCCTCTTTAATCAGAGCACTTCTTTTCTCTATTTCCTATGTTCAGCTTCAGGTAAAAGATGATTTTAAGGGGGGGAGGGGGAGGAAAAGCCCCAAAACTTTGAGAAAAGGGGGGAAAAATTAGGAACCAATCTCCTTAGAAACTATCTTCCCTAAAATCTTTTTCTGAGATTGGTTTCTGATAAAAGTTAGAGAGCTGACAATTTGAGGTTATTCTCTCTGACAAGAGTGTGGAAGGTAGATGCTCTGTGTTATTGATTGAGTGGAGATTGGTACTTTTTAAGTACAAGGCAAAGAAGTGATGGGCTTGATAGTCTCTTTTCAAGACTTCCAGTGGATGCAATGTGAGATCCCTGGGGGAAAGGGTGACTCCCATATCCACTGCTAATCATCTAACACAGCGTTTGCAGATATTTTATAGGTTCTCAAAAGGACTTAAAACTGTACAGAATCCATTTTGACCAACAGGCTTGCCCTTGTCCCAGCTTCACGTCTGAGTTTATGCAGAGCCTCTGGACGCAGCGTGCGTACTTGCGTGCATGCGTGCGCATTTGCATAAGGACATTGGTGCCAAAGGTAGACCCAGTTCTCTCATTGTTTCCCAGTAGAACTCAGCTTTGAGTGGTATATCTCCGCATGCTCTTTCATAGCAGCATGCACTACCTCGGTTAAGAGGACCAGCTTCCTGGCTTGCAGTCTCCACAGAACTGTCTTGCTTTATGATCACCCTGCGTAACCGAAAACCAGTATAAAAAGGTTCCTTTCGCAGTGTACATTTTCATTGTGACTGAAAAGGATCAAGATTAAGCCAAGTGGTGAGAAAAAGACCAAACAATCCAACTCATCACTGTCAAGTACAAATTGTATTTCTGAGGCTGTATATTGCATGGAGAAGATTGCCTATCTTTTTTTCCCCCCTTTCATTTCTTTTTCTTCCTTTTCTTTTCTTTTTAAATTAATTTTGATGAAAGTTTACAGAGACTTAGGGTTTCCAGTCATTCATTATTGCGCTTTTCTCCCTGCCCACTACCTCCCTCCACAATGCACTTTTCACCTTGATAAGTAAAAGGAAGACTCATTGCTATGCAATCCCTCCCCTCAAGTCCACTGCACTGTGCAGCTTTCATTCTGGACTCCTGACATGACAATAATACCTAATCATATACCCCTTTTAAACAGTTCTCTCCCTCATCTGTTGCAATATATACATCATTCCCTCCCCCTTCTTGTCTGTCTTCCCTCAACCCCAGTGTCAGTCCTGTTTTACAATAGTGGCCCAATGCAATATTTGTCCTTTTGTGACTGAGATATTTCACTCAGCATAATGTCCTCTGGGGTCATCCACTTGGCATAATATTTCATGAGTTCTTCATTTTTCATTGCTGCATAGTATTCCATTGTGTGAATATACCAGCTTCTCTATCCATTCGTTTGTTGATGGATACTTGAGTTGTTTCTAGCTCTTTGCTATTGCAAACAAAGCCGCAATAAATATGGGAGTGCATAGATTGCCTATCTTTTTTCCCAGGGAGTCGTTGGTGGATTTGAACTGCCGGAGAACAGCGTACTTTGGGTTAGTAGTTTAACTCTATAGATTACAACACCAAGTGGCATTTTTCTTCCCACTTTGTCCCTGTAATTCTAATTTCTGTTCATCCTCTAGCCTATTGTTTGTTGTCTTCTGATCTTTATTTACTCCCGAGCAAACATTGCCTGTTGATCTTGTATGGTTGATAGTTTCAAGGAGTTATTACTTCTCTAGTTTCACTACTCACCTTAAATCCTGTCTCTTTTTGGCTAAAAGTTGAACTAAAAGTTAGTTCACTTTAGATCCAGGCTCAATGTGTGACTAAAGGTGAGTATCTCAGGAGTCCCCCCTTTTTCTATTGGACCAATATGTCATTTCTATGACATTGAATTTTGTCCTACAATTTGTCTCACTCCATCCAGGACCCTCTACTAGATCTTTTTAGAGCAGTCAGCAGTGGTGGCCAGCTGATCCTAGTTCTTCTGGACTCAGGTTTATGGAGGTTGAGGTTCACATTAGCACATTACAATACTTCTTTCTTTGTATCTTTGATTTTCTTCTCCTCTTATGTTATTGGACTTGGTGTCCTATGGTCCTGAGGCCCTAATAAGAACTCTGGTCCTGAGGCCCTAAGATGAACAAATCATTCTCTCAGGGTATTTAGAGAAGTGACATTGTGATAATATAAAGACCTTCAAGTAAGACTAATAGGTGACATTCTAATCATATCATCAGTTTAGGACTTATATTGTTGTTGTTGTTATGTGCCGTCGAGTCATTTCCGACTCATAGCGACCCTATGCACAACAGCCCTAAACCCTGCTCTATCCTGTG
>NW_006399893.1:1254150-1285783 GCF_000299155.1 Elephantulus edwardii | reverse complement strand
GTTTTCAGAGGCCTGCTATTTCAGAAGTGGGTGGCCAATCCTTCTTCCTAGTCTGTCTTAATCTGAATGTTCAGATTTAGAGGAGTATCTGACAGACAAGCAATTTGTGGAGCAGTGAAAGATAAATCCCTTATAGATATAATAAAATAACTTGAATATCTTATCCCTCTGTGAACACCAGAAGAAATAAAAAAATTCTTCCTCTTGATGGCCACACTATAAATCCAACAAACTCTAGACTTGGACCCATTTATTGAACATAGATAAGGCTCCTATTGGAACATAGATGTTATTAGAATAACACAAAGCTACTTTTTCATACAAGTAGTTGTTGAGTATCCGGTATGGTTATTGTGTGCTAAATGCTGGAGTTACAACAATTAGAAGGTCACTATGCCTGCCCTCATGGCATAGTATTTAGGGAAGGATATAGGCATTAAACATGTAATTACAATAGAATATATGAAGGCTGTTCCTTTGAGGGAAGGATTGTGAAACTCCATCCCACATACTTTGAGCATGTTGCCTGGAGGGACTTGGAGAAGGACTTCATGCTTGGAAGGTTGGGGTTTCACGTGCAAGAGAGGAAGACCCTGAATAACATGGATTGACACAGTGACAGTGACAATGGGAGCTGACGTGTCAGAAACACTGAGATCAACTCAGGAAAGAGCAGGACCAGAGTTATTGTTCATAGGGTCACTATGAGTTGTGGTTGTGTCAACAACACATAACAACAGCAACAATAGCCACATATTAATGTTTCTAATAGGAATAAAGAAAGAACCCTGGTGATGAAATGGTTAAGAGTTTAACCTTAGAAACCCCGTGTGGCAATTCTACTCTGACTTATAGAGTTTTTAGGTGTCAAAATGGGCTGGATGGCATATAATAACAAGGGAGACAGAACAGGACACCTGTAACACAAACACTCGTCTCAGGCTTGAATATCTACACCTGAGGTTTATTGTATCTTTTCTTTCTCTTTTCTTCAACTATATCACCATTTCCCCACCTTCTATATGGATTTTCTGTTACCTGGAGCAAAGATTAAGCTTCATCATCATGGGCACTGTTAAACCATGACATCTGTATACTGAGGGATGACCTGACTGTTGTACAGCGAATTTGACTCATGGCGGCCTTCCATTCGGTTTCTGAAGGTAGTAATCAAGTGCACAAGAAAGAAATATATGTTCACTTAGCTCTGATTGCCTAGAGGATAGAGAGGCATGCTGCTAACTCTAAGGTAAACAGTTAAAATCCACCAGCTGCTATCTGGGAGACATGCAATTAGATTAATCTCTCTCTCATCTCTCCCTCCACCTCCCTATCAGAGCTTGAGTCCACACCATGGGCCTCACTCTTTGCAGTCTCAACTAAAAGCAGATAGGCATCTAAGGAATAAGGTAGGAAAAACTTGAGCCACCACATTGGACATTTTGGACATGACATTTCTGGCAAGAGAACTGAGAGTGGAGTGACTGCCCATTCTTCACTTGTAATCAGATGATGGTACATTTTAGACTGGAGATATCTTTTCCTGGGATAATTTCAGTCAGAAGAAGTATAAAATACAAACGAGCTAGATTTTTTTTTTTTTAAAAAAAGGAATTCACAAGGAGGCGACTTAAGATATGACTCTGATCTAGGTTTTAGGAGAAAAAGACCGAAGCAGAAGGAACTGGAAGTTCTTGAGTGGATAAGTCTGTTTAGTCAGAAGTGCAGCTAGAACTTGGTATAGAAATTGTGAAAGAAAGCAAAAGTTTTGCTTTGCAGAAGTGCTTTCTTGCACATCTTTTTTAGTACCTCCAAATGTCTGGATAATGATTTGAGATTTAGGGTTGTTGTACATGTGTGTCCTTTAGGAAAGCAGGCTGCAGGGTAAGGGAAGACATGAAGAGCAGAAGCAGAAAGTCCGACGGAGGATGTTGATGAGCATGAAGAATTGCCAGTGTCAAGGGAACTTCTCCACCTCTCCAATACCCAGGAAGATAAAAGAGCCAATTCTCTTTCCTTCTGGGATTGTTACTTTATTCATGGCTCCCTAGGTAAAACAATTCCATTTAGATAAATGCTTACTGACTGCCTGCTACATATCAGGCATGTGGCAAGCTGTGGGAATACAGCAATTTTTAAAAAGTAAGGAAAACCCAACACATCTGTTATCCAAAAGCTTAAAGCACCATTGTTATTGTTTACATTGTGTACCAACCAGTCAGAACTGACTCATAGCTGACTATCCAGTGGACTGTCAGAGGCTAGAGGAGATTTTCTGTCTTTCTTTCACAGGTGGATTCAAACCGTGGGCCTTTCGGTTGGTAGCACAACTCTTTATCCACTAAGCAACAGAGAATTGAATTGTGGTACTGTGTCTCACATACTTTGGGCATGTTGCCAAGAGGGGCCAATCCTTGGAGAAGACATCATGCGTGGAAGGGTGGAAGTCAGGACAAGAGAGGAAGATACAAAATGAGATGGATTGGCACAGTAACTGGTGTAATGGGGGGTAGGTGTGCTGGAGATACTGAGATTGGTCCAGGATAGAACAACATTCAGAGCTGTTGTACGTAGGGAGGCTATGAGTCACAGATGACTCATTGTCACATAACAATAATAACAACAATGCAATTACAGAAGCATTAATCATCATGTCCTTTGAGGTGAGTGATCATTTTTTTCTTGGATAGATTGCTAGGTGACTTCAGTTTGCCTCTTCACAGGCACCTTGCATCCTTTTCCATTGCCCCAGGAGACTAAGCTCTATGTTTTAAGTCAAAGATTCCTTTGCACTCTAGTGCCCTATTGGTTTCCGTCAGTAGTAAGTACTGGTAGGAGGGGAAGGGGAAGGAAAGGCCTAACATGGTATTTGTGTCTCTGATTCTCTCCTTGCAATAGAGGTAAGTAAATGATTGGTATTTGACTGCATCCTCACACAAATGTTTTTATCTTCAGGTCCAGGTTATAATCCCCTTGCCTCATCAGATCTAGGCTAAAGGAAGAAAATAATCACTTGTTAAAATCTCAGGGCAGAACATTATTATCCTTTGTGATGTCCCTCACTTCATGCTCACTGTTGTTAGTTACCTTTGAGTCCTCTCCTGGTTCATGGTGACCCCAGAACAAAAATGAGAATCTTCCCTGCATCACTTGCAACATTAGTTGCAGATTGTCTTACTGTGATTCACAGGCTTTTCATTGGCTCAGTTTCTGAAGCCCATCTCTACCCCTTTCTTCCTAGTCTTCAATAGAAAGTCTGATTGAACTTATTCAGTCTCATAACAACAAGCATGTCTCCAAGACAGATGATGGGTGGCTATGGACGCGGTGCTATGGTCCAACTCAAGCCAGGATCTCCTGCATGGAAGGAGACACTTTTACTACTCATTGTTTCACATTTCACCGTGCCATTGTCCCTACGGCCTCACCACATCTTTGTAAATAATCTGCCTCTTGATCTCCTCTAATTTATTATTGTTTTTATGCTTAAAAATTTCATACTAATTTGCTTACAAAGTTCATATACATTGTGTTTCATGGTATTTTCATCCACATTGTGTTTCATTCAATCGTTCATTCCCATGCATTATGCTTTATAAAAATTAATCACCTTTGGATCATGTGCATCATTATCCTGTTTTTTCAGGTCCCCACCAGATCCCTCCCATCTCCTCCATCTCCTCCTTCTACCCACCTTAAGTTACTATTTTGAATTAATATTCCTAGCCCAAGGTGGACCGACACAAGTGACTCAAGAAAGAACTCATCACAGGTAAATGAACTGAAGAAGTTTGACAGATCAAAGCAAGAAGGCAAATAGAGTAGTGAGAACAGTATATACCAAGAAAGAAGAGACCACAAGGGTATATATGATAAATTACTGTTGTTGTTATTACGTTCTGCACTGTTGAGTTGTAATAAACGCATAGTTGACCTTCCAGTAGGTTTTAAGAGGCTATAAGATACGTGGGAGCAGATTACCCTTCTTTTTCCAAAGGAGCAGCTGGTGAATTTAAACTCCCTGCCTTTGGGTTAGTAATACAATTCCTTACCCACTCTGCCATGAGAGCTCCCTTGATGGATTATTAGTAGTTAAATGTATCTGAAAGAGCCCCAAGGCACAATGGTTTACATTGTTGATGGTTTTAACCCATGTGGTAGATCAGTAGCAAGACCTTGTTATCTGCTTCCATACAGATAAGAGCCTAGATACCCTGTGGGACAATTCTACTCTTTGATATGCAGTTACTAGGAGTTGAAAACCTACATAATGGCCCATGGCAAGGACAAGAAGTCTGTGTGGTACAAAGGACATATGTGAGGGAATAGAACAAAGTTGAAAGGAGAATGGTGTTAGATAATAGAAGGCTTTTTCTAAGCCGTGGCTAGGAAACTTGGACTTGATTTTAGAGGAACTGTTGTGTCTTAGTCATCACAGCAACATCTCCTCCCTCCGCCCACCTTAAGTTACTATTTTGAATTAATATTCTTAGCCCAAAGTGGACTGACACAGATTATTCAAGAAAGAACTCATCACGGGTAAATGAGATGAAGAAATCTGCACGCAAGTATGAGAACCAAGGCAGAAAACCCAATGATAAGCAAGTGCAGTTCAAATGAGAAATGGTTCGAAATATAATGTAAAAATAGTGACTTTTAGCAATTAAGAGTTACATCTATCCACACAAGAAGGGTGATTTAAAAAAGAAAGAACATTGGTGTACAAGGTTCTGTTTGAGCCTCAGTTCTCATTTTCTCAGGGTATATTCCAGGCAGTGGAATAGCTGGGTCACATGTAATTTCTATGTTTAGCTTTTTGAGGAAGCATGAAACTGCTTTCCAGAGTGGTTGTACCATTTTACAGTCCCACCAACAGTGTATAAGAGTTCCTATCTCACCACATTCTCTCCAACATTTATTACTTGCTGGCTGGCTCAAACAGAAACTTGTATACCAGTGTTCATAGCAGCATTATTCACCATTGCAAGAACATAAAATTATCCAGATATCCAACCACAAATGAATCGATGGAGAAGTTGTGGTACATTATACAATGGAATACTACACAGCACATAGGAGCAATGATTTTGTAGATTGCTACTTAACTTAGGAGGGACTGGAGAGCATTATTCTGAGCAAACTAACTCTCCCATATGAACAAATACTGTATAAAACCATTATTGTAGAATGGGTAAGAGGATGCAGGGGGTGGGGGGGTGGAAGCTGAAGATGGGCAGGGGGTTGGGGTGTTTGTATTGGAACTTTGTAAATAAGTCAGTATAAAATTAGAGAGAGAGAGAGAGAGCGCATGAGCAAGTGAGGAGATAGAAGAAACAGAGACCAATTAAAATCAAGAGATTAAAGATAATGATTCTCAGCTTCCTCACCAGAGAAGATGCCAACACAATTAATTAAAACCAAGAATCCAGAAGAAGTGATTTAGGAAGGAAAAGAGGTAGTTTATAGTTTCTCCTTCTAATGGCAAACAGAAGATGAAATAAGAACAAGAGCAACTTAAAAATACTAAGAATCCCTTTGCATTTAACAAAGAGCCCAGTTAGAGGGGCAAACTGAATCCACCAGCTACTCCAGGGGAAGAAAAATGAATAATCCCTTGAGTCACTACAAGTTTGAATCTACCCTGTGACAATGGAGTTTATATTTAACATCATTGGGAAAATGGTCCACGAGCACCTTGCCTCTTAGTTGATTCAGCTTAAGAAAGTGTCCTTTGTTGCCTGCTGGGGCGATGGAGATGGATTGTGGTTTCTGTGATCAGGTTAGAGGACCTTCACAAAACCTCATCCTCCTAAGAAGCCCCTCCCTCATTCCTGAAGCTGCTGATAGGAATTCTGGGCACGTCTATGAAAGAACAGTCCTTTAAAGTTAAGACAGTCAACTTTGGAACTGTAGGGACAGTTACAGTCAAATAGAAGTGGAAAAAATTTTATTTTCCATCTGAAATTGTGCTTCACCTTGTAAGAGGTGACATTTAATCATAATACACTGAAAACTTTAGAAAATTCATTTCTCAGCATGGTAGTATTTTCAAAGACAGGGAAGTGACTGAAGGACAAGAAACAGAGAAGGCGATTATAGAAAGTGCTGCACCTGTTTTCTAACCACTCTCCTAACAAAAGAAGTGACTATGAAGTTCGTAGGTGGTCTGAAATTTTGGCCATTCCATTTCTTCCAGAGGAGTGACTCTCTGAATAGCTAGGGGTCGGGATTTCATATGCAAACCGTGTCTTTATTTGGTTTGATCAGAAGTTCATTTCAGAAGCACAATAATGGACCCAGTCTAGACTCTATTTTTGGAGACCGGCCAATGCTCTATAAATGGCAGGATACATGCAGCTGAGCATCAGCAAGCCAGTAGCATCTATGAGGGGAATTTGCCAGCTTGATGCTTCCATTAAGCAGGCAGCTCTTTCCAAACCTGTATTAAGGAATGGTTGTGTTTCAGAACCACAAACCTCATGAGGACACCAAAGGAAAAAAAAAATTAACAAAAAGGATGAAAGACACAGCAGGTTTCCCCCTCATATCTTTTTTAAAAAAATAAAAACATCTGGTTTCTTTAACCCTTTTATTCTTCCTCATCAATTTATTTCTGCTGAGCTAACTCCTATTGATTCTTCAACACCCAATGAGAAATCTATGTAAACTCTTTTCTTCATAAGTCAGTTGGCAAGAGTCGACTCTGATTCATGGTGACCCCTTGTATGCTGGGACAAATCTTTGGTCTGTAGAATTTTCAGTGCTTCGTTTTTCAGAAGGAAACCACCAGCCCTTGCCTCTGGCTGAACTCAAACTTTCAACCTTTTGGTTGACACACACTGTTCTTACGCTGTTTGATTAACACAACTCTTTGTACCACTCGGGGACACCATTTCCTTCATCCTCCTCCTCCACTAACTCCTGCAGTTTGCTACTTTTGAAAGTTTGTGTTTGGCTCTGTTATTTCATTCATTGTCCAAAATTCAATCCAGGCTTATTTGAGACACATTCTCTAATATGTCTTATTCACTGTTTTATTTTCAATGCCTTGCCTATGATCTCGCAGTTGGTAGGCTGTTTAGTGAATGTGTACTGGATGTCAGTGAGTTGAATGTAGACACAATGACAAGACACTGTGATAAATAGAGAAGGTCAGATATCAGTGAGTAAAGGAGAAAAGATTGGTTGTATTGTGATAAACAAGTTCTAAACCTATTATTGGCAACAGCCCAGTCAACCTTCCTGACAATCCTAAAAGAGAGATAATATTAAGAATGCCGTTTTATAGATAAGGAATTGAGGTAGAAGTTTAAAACTAGGAAGTCTGGTTCCAAAGACTAAATTTTTAACTTCTATCTCATATTGTTGTTGTTGTTATGTTATGTCCTGTCAAGTCACTTGTGACTCATAGCAACCCTATGTACAACAGCCCTGAAACCTGATCTATCCTGTGTCAACTTTATTGTCTCTGACACATCTAACCTCATTACCCCAATCACTGTATCAACCCATCTTATCAATGGTCTCGCTCTCTTTCTCTGTCCTTCCACCATTCCAAGCACGTTATCCCTCTCCAAGGACTGTCCCTCCTTACAACATGCCTGGAGTATGTCAGAGGAAGCCTAAGTGCAGCCTGGCTTCACCCTTTCTAGGATTAACCTGTCTGTTCTCCTGGCAGTTCACGGTATAGTAAAAACTCTTCTCCAGCACCATAGCCCAAAGACATCAATTCTCTTTCTATTATCTCTAGTCAGCTGTCTGATGCATTGCAAGCAATTGCAAGGAGTATGGCCCGGGTCAGATGCATCTTAGTCTCCAGACTGACATCACTGCTCTTCAGTACTCTGGAGTTGTCCCTGACAGCAGTCTTTCCCAATGCAATTCGTCTTTTGATTTCCTGGCTGCTGGTACCAAGAGTATTGATTGTGGAGCCAAGCAAACTAAAGCTGTTAACAATCTCAATCTCTTCACCATCCATCTTGATGCTGCCAATTGGCCCGGTGGTGAGAATATTTGTTTTCTTGATGTTGAGCTTTAGTCCGTATTGAAGGCTACAGCCCTTCATCTTTTGTAGCAAGTGTTTCAGGTCCTCCTTAGTTTCAGCAAGCAGGGTTGTGTCATCTACATAATGCAATCCTGATGTTACATTCCACCTCATTGAGTGCAGCCTCCCCGATGATCTGTTCTGCCTATAGATTGAAAAGGCATGAAGACAGAATACACCCCTGGCGTACCCCCTTCCTGATTTTGAACCATGCAGTGTCTCCTTGCTCTGTTCTGATGATTGCCTCATGGTGAAGTATAGGTTTTACATAAGCACAATCAAATGTTCTGGGATTCCCATTCTTCTCAGAGTTTGTTGTGATCCACACAAACACCTTCACATAGTTAATGAAACACAGATAGACATTCCTCTGGTACACTCTACTTTCAGCCAAGATCCATCTAATATTAGCTACAATATCCCTGGTACCATGACCTCTTCTAAACCCAGCCTGTACATCTGACAGTTCTCTGTTGATTTGCTGCTCCAGTCGTTTTAAGATCATTTTCAGCAGAATCTTATTTACATGTGATCTTAATGATATTGTTAGATAATTCACACACTCTGTCGGGTCACCTTCCTTTTGAATGGGAACAAATATAGATCTTTTCCAGTCAATTGGCCAGGCAATTGTCCTCCAGATTTCTTGGCATACCTTAGTGACACTCAAGGCAGTGTCTGTTTATTGACATATGTGAATTGATATGCTGTCGATTCCTAGAGCCTTGTTTCTTGGCCAATTCTTTCAAAGCAACTTGAACTTTACTTCCTTCATCATCACAGTCTTTTGTTCATACCTTATTTCTTGAAATTCTTCTGTGTAAGCTAATTCCTTCTGGTACAGTAACTCTGTATACTCCTTTCATCTCCTTTTAATGCTTCTTGATTCATTCAATATTCTGCCCAAAGTATACATAAGTATTACAACTTGAGGTTGGAATTTGTTTTTCAATTCCTTCAGCTTAAGAAATGCTGAGTGAATTAGGCTCTTTTGATTTTCTAACACCAGCTTTTTATACATTTCATTTTAATCTTTTCTTTGTTTTCCCAAGGTGCCCTTTGAAATATTCTGTTCTGTTCCTTAATTTCTTGATTTCTTCACTCACTTCTCAGTAAAAAAGAGTTCTAGTACATGCATTTATCTAGTGAGTTATATATTATCAAATGCCTTCCTGTAAAATTTTATTTTTTAGCCAGCTCTATACATTTAATCCAGTTTACTTCCATATTCCCTAAAATTCTTTTAGGCAAAGGATTATATTATTCTACAGTCCATGGCCTTAGTTATCTAGTTCTCCTTTTCTAAAATTTATTATTATTATAAAGTTTATTCCTATTTCTCCTTTAAAAACTCATCATCATTGACTTGATTTCAACCCATTACAACCCTCCATTGGGTTTTTGATGCTGTGAATATAAAAAAGAGGACATAATCCATTTTTGGATGACTTTAAAGAACAAAAAGATATATTCTCATAGTTTAGGAGGCTAGAAGTCTGAATTTAAGACATTGACTCTATGAAGAGATTTTTAAAACCACGTATTTCAACTTCTAGTAACGCTAGTAGTATTTGGTGTTCCTGGGATTGCATATGCATTGGCCTACACTATCTAGTTCTTCCTCCACTTAAGAAAGATGAGCAGTCTCTTTCTCAGACCTGCCATCCTGGAAACCCAATGTAGGATCAGCTATGAGTCCGTTCCAATTCAACAGCAATGAGTTGGTTATTAATTTGCTCTTCTTGTCCCAGTACTATGGTGTTGACATGAAAAGAACAAAAACCTCCAATTTTCAATAGGTCTATCTTATAGACACAAGATTCAAGGCATGAGCATATTTTATTGTTGTTGTGCTGACCCATAGCTGACCAAAACTGACTCATAAAAACCTCCGGAATGTTTCACAGACCGTAAATTGACAAAAGAGGAGAACGCCCGTCTTTCCCCTGAGTAGCAACTAGTGGATTGAAACTGCATTTCTTTAGGTTGGCAATACAACTCCTTACCACTAGATGACCAGAGTTCACTTGAACATATTTAAGAGGGTACAATTCAATCCATAACATCTACCTGTGACGCAGATGCCCACCAGAGTTAGCACACTATATATGCACATCTGGAGGCTGGGCACGTGTGAACACACAGCAGTGTCTTAGTTTAGAACTTTGCTGTTGTTAAGTGTTGTTGAGTCAAGTGTGACAATAGATTTGAACCCTGTCTTATTCTTCCCAATCCTAATCATCCCTGACACACTTGAACCCATTGCCACAGCCACTATATCAATCCATCTCTTTGAGAGCCTTCCTTTGTTTTGCTGACCTTCCATCCATCCAAGGATGATATCTCTTTCCAAGGGATAGCCTTGCCTAACAACATGCTCAAAGTATGTGATGAAGCTTCACGATTCTTGCTTCTAAGGAGCACTCTAGCTGTCTTGGCCTAGGGTCAGATCCCTGGAATACATGTATCTAAGTCTCTGATTTGGCCTTCTCCTGGGGACTAGATTGGACACACAACTCCTTGGTTGTGGCTTGCTTGCCTAGAAGCATCCAAAATTGCATGTTAATATGCCTTATAAAACATTATTAAAAAAGGAAGATTACAAAAGGGAATGAATCACAATCTACTGATAGGGTGTAACCGCCCTTCAATAACTAGTTAGTTTCCACCAAAGTCATTAAAATGTTAAGAAAAGATTGCATGGGTTTTCAACTGAACATCAAAATTAAATTCCCGGAGATTAACATATCTTCTCATATTTCAGCAAATGTTGGACATGTAGCCACTCTTTCTTTTCAATTTCAATATCCAGGATGGTGCCAAAATGGTAATAAAAACAACTGAAGACGAGAAAGGCTCATAATTGGTATAAGCTCTCCTTTCATGGGCAATGAGCTGTGCTTTTATAAACTTTTTAATGAAAAATTAATCCACAAGGCCAGGTTAGCCTTCACCAGATGGTTTCTGGAGGGGAGAAGTCTTCACTGATTCTAGCAGAGTTCCAGAAAGACACATGCCAGGGCTGAGCACCCCGCCCTCACAGATGGATAATCCCTCAAACGACAGTTTTAAGAGACTATTTAGTTCTACTACTAGTATGTCTTGGAGAAGGTGAAGACAGAGTGCTCTTTGGAGGCAAAGATGATGAAGCTTTGTCTCACATACTTTGGACATGTTGCTAGGAGAAGTTATTCCTTGGAGAGGGTGGAAGGAAAGGAAGGTTCTCAACCAGGTAGATTGATACAGTGATTGCAGCAATAGGTTTGAGCATATCAGAGATTATAAGAATGGCATAGGATAGAATGGTTCTCAGGTCTGTTCTTCATGGATCACTATTAGTTGTACTTGACTTGATGACACTTAACAACAACTAGAACCTTTTCCCTCCTTGAAATACCCAGGAACTTCCCAGTAAGAACAACAGGCATTTTCAGTTTCAATCAGTAACAAAAGTTTCCTGAGCAATGAACTATCAGGGGCAGACCTTGCATTCATAGCTGATGTTCCCAAGATAAACAAGATTATCTCTCTCAAGAAGATGCCAGCAAGAAGTAGAAGCAATTGTACAACTATTTCAATATGATAAATGCTCCACACAAAACACTCATGGGGTGCATCAGAGGGATAACCAATTCTGAGATTTTTTTTATTGTTGAGGAGGAGAGGGCAGGGCAGGAAAAAAAGTCTTGTTGAAGGAACCTGGCATGTGCATATCAAAGAGAAATCAAGTCAATAAAGGAAGTGGAAAAGAAGTGGTAGGAGCTAAATGAAAGACCTGGATAAGGAAATATAGATTTTGGAGGAGAGATAGATATAAAGACCTCCACTTTGAACTATTGTTACTTGCAATGTCTGTAATATTTACGTAGTTGGATACTTGAGTCTGAACTCAAGTAAGAGTTCTTAGCTAAAGATGAAAACTAGAAAGTCATCAACATACACAGTGTATTTTGACACATAAAGGCTGATATACAGACCTGTTGTTGTTGTTGTTATGTGCCGTCGAGTAGTTTGCAACTCATAGCAACCCTATGTACAACAGCCCTAAACCCTGCTCTATCCTGTGCCAATCGCACTGCCTCTGACACACCCATCCCGATTACCCTAGTCACTGAATCAATCAAAGAGCTAATCATAATGCCCCGTTATCTTCTTTCTAGATTGACAGATTTAGTTTGGAACAGCGTAGGCTGAAGACTTTTGTATACGCATTCATGAAAAGAGATCAGCCTGAAATTGTCCTTTTTTGCATTGTGCTAATGGGGTTTAATAGAGTTCTGATGGCATAGTGCTTTGTGGGCTACCCTGCTAACCACACACAAAAATGGAGGGGTTCAAATTGACCAGCTCCTCTGAAGAAAAATGATATATAGTTTCCAGCCGGCATGACTTACAGCTCTGGAAACCTGATGAAAGGTCATTGTGAATTCTAATAGACTTTGTTATCAAAGTATCCAGTTTTCCTATTATTTCTAGAAAAGTCTTCTCTGTTAAGACCTTGAATATTCTTTCCTTCTGTGATTTCAGTTAAAGTTTGGATTTTGTCCTTAGTCCTCTGCATCTGTTAATCTCTCTCTTTTTTTCTATTCAAATTTTTTATCCTGCATTGATCCTAATCCCCTCAAAAAACAAAAACAAAAACAAAAAACATCCCGAATAACTGATTTTGTGTGTGTGTGTGGTTGGTCTATTGTTTTGTTATTATTCCATATTTAAGTACTGAGAGTGGGGTGGAGCTCCCCAATTGAACAAGTGTGGAAAGAGGAGTGGCATCCACTTCCATAATAGCTTGCCTCCGGAAACCCTATGAACTTGGAGAGAGGATGAAAGGCACCCAAGCGTCAAGGAGTCTCCTTCATAGGGTCACTATGAGTCGCCTGCGACTCTACAGCACTTAGCAACAATAACATCAACAGAGAGAAAGAGAGAGAGAGATATCAGCTGGCCCAGCGAAAAGAAAATGATGTGACCAAGACAAAGGTGGGTGACTTTTAGTTCGCGGCCCTCAGGCCAGTCTTTCATTGTTTTTGTTCAGACATTCCTCTAGGTCATATAGCCCTGGTGTACAAGTTGCCGTCCCACCGTCACTTGTGGTTGCTGTGAGGCTGAACACTGTGACAGGGATGTGTCAAATGCGTTAATTGTTGGCTACCCAACGCGGACTGAGAGTGGGGTGGAGCTCCCGGATTGAACAAGCGTAGAAGGAGGAGTGGCGTCCACTTCCATAATAGCTTGCCTCCGGAAACCCTATGAACTTAAAAAGAGGATGAAAGGCACCCAAGCATCAAGGACTCTCCTTCATAGGGTTGCTATGCGTTTCCTGCAACTCGACAGCACTTAACAACAATAACACCATTTTTTGGTTTTTGTTAGTGTTTTGCTTGGTTTTCCTCCCAAAGCATTCTGATCTTACATCTTTTGTCACTTTTTAGATCCCCTCTTATCTTTGGGATTGTTGTCAGAAGAGGTGAGGTCTTGGAAAAGGACATCATGCTAGGCAAGGTAGAGGGTCAGAGGAAGAGAGGAAGGCCCTTAAGGAGATGGATTGAAATGGTAATTACCACAACTGGCTTGAGCCTGACAGAGATGGTGACAATGGTACAGAATAGGGCAAGGTTCAGATCTATTTTTCATAGATTCACTATCAGTCATAGTTGGCTCAATAGCACCTAGCAACAACAACATCTCTATTTAAACTTAGTGTTTATTGTTGTTTTGTGTGTCAAGTTGCTTGCAACTCATAGCAACCCTATGTAAAACAGTTCTGAACCCTACTCTATCCTGAACACAATGCCATTGTCTCTCCGACACATTATCCCAGGCACTGAGTCAATCCATCTCATCCAGGGTCTTTTTTGTGCTGTCCTTCTACCAATCCAAGCATGATGTCCCTCCCCAAGGACTGATTCATCCTGGCAACACTCTCAAAGTATGTCAGATGGAGCTTCAAAATCTTTGTCTCTAACATATTGTTTAATAATTTCAATATTTGTGAATATTATGCTATACTATATTGCTTCTACTAATTATCTTTCATGGTGGCTTTCTTCCTAGTCAATTTGGTGGTTTTAAACTGTGAATTCCAGATTCATGAAACTTTAACTGTAGAAAATATTGGTCGATGTCTTCAGTATGTTGTTCCATAAAAGACTTGCATTTAGTTCTGACGAGCTGTTATAGGCACTGTCAACCTAGGAATATGCCAACCTTTTTTTCTCTGATCCCCTTGTTATGTGACTGAGCTTTACTTTTGTATAATTTAAATTACACGGGTGGCATGAATTTCATCCTTTAACTTGATAGGTGGGTGTCTGAGGTAGGGATTTTCAGTGGAGCTTCTTATTGTCTGTTCTATTTACTCCCTAAAAACCGAGGGAACAGATAATTCTACTTGTGTAGGGCAGGTGATGTTCTAAGTCACTAAGAATTTTAACCTTAGAAAATTACAGTTTCTTGCAGGCGTTTCTAATCCAACTTCCTTCCTCTCCTACTCAAGTCCAAGGCTTTATCACCTGTGCATGCTCCTGGTTCCTGGGAGCCTCAGGCTCTAAGATAGGAGACAACACTCCTATCTGCTTTAATTTACACACATGGTGCCTTCGTGGATCAGAGTCCACCCAAAAGCAACAACAATAGTGACAGTAAAGTGTAGGAGAAGCTTCTGGGTGGTACACGTAGTTAAGCATTCAACTAGTAACTGACAATTTGATGGTTCAGACTCAACCAGAGCAGCCTTAGGAGAAAGGTTTGGTGACTTTCTTCTGACGTCACAGCTGTGAGAATCCCACAGAGTGCAGCTCTCCTGTGGCACATGGGATTGGCATGAGGTGGAATAGACTCCCTGGCAACTATTAAGAGAGCTCTGGCCTCTCATTCAATATGCACAGACAAGTGTGGTCTGCATGTCAATGCCTTTGAGGGTGTCTCCCCTCAAGCAGATGCCCTCAGGACAATCACCAGCTCGAAAGCTTAGTTACCCTTGTAGAATAACATGTTCACATCATTTATTGTCACTCATTGTTCCCTTCACTTTGCTTCCAGCTCAACCATGCTTTACAAATACACTGGGAAGCATTTTATCCAGTACTCGTATCTGTTCTGTTCCTGGAGGGCTTTATCTGCCCATCTAGTAGCATGTAGCTGGAAATGAAATCCATTCCCTTATAATCTAATTTTTTACAACACATTTCTGAGGCATCCATCAGCTTGGTCATGCACAGACTGTCTCTGCCCTTGCCAAGAGGCACGGTGTGCCTCAAAGGAGACAAGCTTTCCCCGACCACCTAAGGGGACTGCAGGTAGTCAGTCTTATGCCTCTCAGGCCCTCCTTACCAACTGGGCTGGTCCCCTGCCCAATGCCAGCACATCTGCATGTCTCCTCCACTGCTCCTCTGCCAGGGATTCCAACCACTTCCCACTGCAGAGCTCTGCTTAGCTTGGGTGCATGCTGGGCAGCATGAAATAGCAGAAAAGCCAACCAATTGTGGAATTTCCAAAGATTAATTATCACTCACTTTTAAAAAGTCAATTTTCTTTAAACGGGGGATGCAAATGAGAAAACAAATGAAAAAATGGATTTTCAGAAGAACCACGTTTCTGCTATTCAGCAGGAATTGTCCCCAAACACTGATTAAAATATTGGAAATGCTTCATATCTTGTTAATCTCCAGTGAAGAGGCAATGTCATTTAAAATTAGCAAAAATCCTGAGATACGGGAGGAAAATCAGAGCAAAGCATCTGTGAATGTTAATTTACTAAATAGATTTTTACCAGGTGAATTTTGGTTGGCAGTGGAGTTGGCAAGCACTTCTATGAGGCAATCTGAAAGATTCCTGGAAGGTGTATGTTACCTCCTGCCAAAATAGGCCCCAGTCACCAGAGTGTACCATTCCTCCACCACCTTTATTCTCTCTGTTTCTCTCCTCTCATCAAATTCCGTTTATCCACCCATTTCTAAGACTTGAAGGATATGAAGTTGTTAACTTAGAAAAAGAAATAAATACTGGTACTCTAATCATAAGTAAAAGGGAGTTCTGGTGGCCTGTTGATAAGGAGCTGCACTGCCATTCCAAGGGCAGGTAGTTCAAATCCGCTATCTCTTCCCATGTGATTAAACAGCCTCTGAAAACCCACTGGAGGTCAGCTAAGCTATAGGTTGATTCTGACTCGACGGCATACAGCAATAACAATTATAAGGAAATGGGGGGGGATGTATTCTAAAATCTGGAACAGATGATGCTACCCACTGTGTTGTAGTGTGTTCAGTCTGTTCAAATCCACCAGCTGCTCTGAGACAGTTGTGTTGTTGTTGATTGCCTTCGAGTCAAGCACGACTCATAGCGACCCCATGAAAAAGGCTTGAAACTCCTCTACAGCTATGGACATTTATCAAAGTTTATAGAGTTTCCGGAGGCATGTTGTTTAGGAAGTGGATGCCACTCCTGCTCTGAGACAGAAAGGCTCACATTGGAGGACTGCCACGAGCTGAAAGCGACTTAATGGCAGTGGATTCTCACCATAGACTCGGCTCTAGGAGGTGGAGAACAGTCTGCAGTTCACAGTGCAATGTCCAGGAAGAATGATGAACTTGAGCTTGGACTAAGTGTCTTTCCACATCAAAGGGGCAGTGGAATCCCCCTGAGGTCACCTGGATTCTGAAAAGCCTCAGCAATTGTCCACATGATCTGGATGGAATGCCAATTCAGTGAACACAAAGTGCACCAAACTTGTGAGGACACAGGCCAACCAGAAGCCAGAGTCCCTACCAGAACCGAGGTATTGAACTCTGCAGGGGATGCTTGTGTAGGGACCTCATGAGTAAGTAGAGATGACAAAGCCAGGCTGAGAGTTTATAGGACACAAAGGTGCTGATTTCCACAAAAAGTGCCCAGAGCACCAATGAGGAAGAAATAGCAACACATTCCACCTATTTTTCCATTTTCTCTCTGACCTCTCACTTCTTTCTATGTGGCTTGCCCTCTAATTTCCTATCCATTTAGAATTGATTGAGTAAGGTCATAAGGACAGTTTACTGCTCATTTATTATCTGTATACTGTGCAGACCCTGACCTCAATTCACCTCCTTTCATATGGAGAAGATGTGCTGTCAGAAAACTGGAAAGCAATAAGGCCCCATGGTCTTCTGTGACTGCCACTTGAAGCCCCAAGGACTGGAATTAGGTCCCACATCAGTGCGGGTTGTCTCAGAGCAGAACTAGAACACCTTCAAATCTCTGCCCACTGGAGCATTGCCCAGACTTCAGAGCGACCACCATTGGTGCTTTTCTTGGCCTGCTCAGCAATCCTGTAAAATACTGTTCAGTGGGTCTCTGCACTCCCTTTTTAATAAGGCTTGCATTTCTCTCACACCTGGAATCAACAAAAGGTATGAAGATTTATGTTGCATTGGAAAGAAAAAATCTGGTGTAACTATTTTTCTCCAACTCAAGAACAATTGATTTAAAAACCACTCATTTGGGTGAAATCCCTTCCAAATAAAGTCCTGCTTCAATTATTCCTGCCTCAGTCATTCACTGGACATTCTTAGAAACTAATAAGTATGAGCCAAGGTTGTATTGAAATTGAGAATGCAGACATTCATCTTTATGTTTCACTCCTCACTCCTTGAGCACCTACAGGTACGAGACCACAAGCATTCATTTCATACCTTCATAGCAAAGTGAAATGAATGGAAATATGACATTTTTTAATAAATGCATGACACTAAGATTTTTTATTATTTACCACATTTATGGTAAATAGCAAGGAGCTCTGATGGCCTAATGGGTAAAAACTGCACTACCACACCCGAAAGGCAGGCAGTTTGAATGCACCAGCTGCTCCATGGGAGAAAGATGAGCCATCTCCTCCTGTGCGATTAACAGCCTCTGAGATCCAGTTGGAAGTTTTGTTGTGAGTCAGTTCTCACTTGACAACAAAATGAGCTTCTTTTGTCTGGCATAATTTTTAAATTTTTTTTCTTTCTTGTAGTTTGATCAGTTGGCCTAGTGGACAGAAAGTGATGCTACTGAGCCAAAGGTGGGTGACTTTAATCCATGACCCACAGGCCTGTTTTTAATTGTTTTTGGTCACAAATTCTTCTAGGTCATATAGCCCTGGTCTGTCCACTTGCTGTACAGAGGTAACTTGTGGTTGCTGTGAAGCTGAACACTGTGACACTGAAGTGTCAAATGCGATAATTGTTACCCATGATGGACAGTATTTGGTGGAGCTCCTTTGATTAAAACAATCTCGGAAGCAGGAGTGGTATCCACTTCCGAAAATAGCTTGTCTTCAGAAACCTTTTGAACCTGGAGAAAGGATGAAAGTTACACAGGTGTTCAGGTCTTTCATTCACTATGAGTTGCCTACGACTCGACGGCACTTAACAGCAACAGTTTGTATCTATAACTAGAAGACAAACCATAGTAGAACCTCTTATTCACAACAGTCTCTAGTAAAATTCTGAGTTTACACAAGACACAAAAAAAACCCCTGGAACCAGGAGTGCTGGAGTTGATACTTTGGAAAATCCTTCCAGAGAATCATCAAATACTTTGTTTCCAGAGAACAATTCCATTCTTCATCTTCCTCAGATATTCTTGAAGACATACAAAGAGCCTCTGCCATTTTCTTCATTAAGAACCAAAGTCTCTTTTGGTTAGAAGAGAAATAATGCTAATGGGTGGCTTTCAAGAACATAAACATCATTTCTGGAAGCTAGGAGTCTGAATCAGGGTATCAGCCGTGTTGATTCTTTCTTTGTAGGTAGCTCTGTGGGAACCTCGGTTTTTGATGGTTCTCACAGGGGCTCAGCCCTTCCTTCTGCCCATTAAGGACTGTCTCCATGACTTATCTGTGGATTTTATAACTCAGTAGTGATTAGATTTAGAACTTATCCCATTAAGCTCTATCCTACAGAGCTCTGGCAGACTAGTGCCAAGAAGCTGTACTGCAATCCCAAAGGCACAGGTTCAAGGCCACGAGATGCTCCATGGGAGAAAGATAGACACTCTCCTCCCATGTGATTAACTGCCTCTGAAAACCTTCTTCAGTGTCAGCCATGGGTCAACACCAACAATCCTACTAAACTATGAGCTAATTAACATACTAAAGAAAACTACTTTCAAACAGGACTACAACCAGGGATAGAGGTCAGCATTCCAACATTTGGAGGGACACACATCCTTTCTAACATTTCAACTTTGACCCACATAATCTTATTGTGCCTAATGTTCTAAGATTTTTTTTTACATCACTTGTCAATTTACGAAATATCTTCTTATCAACAGCACTTCCTGTTTAGGTTCAGTGGATCAGCACAGGAATGAGAAACTGTAGGTCACAACATTAACCCAAGATACATGGTTCTAACCCAAGGAACCAGAGCATCTGGGGCTCTTATCAGCTGGGTTGCTATGGTAGCAGTAGCTTGTCTCTTTTATTTATTTATTCTTTTTTCTTCTTCTTTTTTTTTTTTAACAATCCATCTACTTTATTCAGGTTTCCCCATTTTTACATTTATGTGTGCGTGTGTGTGTGTGTGTGTATGTATATGTGCAAGCACATGTGTGTTTCTGTGCAGTTTTATCATATATATTGATTCAAGATGTAGAACAATTCCTGCTTCCCTCTTCTCCTCCCTAACACCTATTTATTTATTCTTAGTGAATTGTTCCTCTATACCCCTTCTGCCTCTTTCTCTTCTCCCTTGTCTTATGAACCTTGTCAAAAACAAATAGATAGTAAAAGCAGTAGGAGGGCATTCTAAAAATAAGGACAAACACCAAGGGTTGTTGGGAAGTAGTCTGTGTTTGTCATGGTCCATTAATATGCACTTTTGTTTCTCCCTCTTGTTTTATTTAGAAATATAAAATTATCAGATATGACTTTCTAGAGTCCTATAGCTTGGAGTCTGAGTCCATTTTGAGGCCTTGGAGAATATATGAAAGGATTGAGGAAAAATGCATGTGGGAGGGAGAAGGAGGCTGAAGTAGACAGCAGCAAATGGGGCAGAGGTCTCAAGTTTGCAAATCAGGGGTGTTTGAAATGTAGATTCGTCAGCAGGCATACTACACCAAATTAAACAGAAATTGGGGAAACTCAGAAGATTAAGCTAAAAGCTGGGAGATGCGAGTTGCTAAATTAGACCACAGAAATAGAGGGCTGTGTGGGCATGACAAAGAGGCTGGAGACACCTGGCACTTTGGCGGGAACTCACAAAGTTAAAAGGGTCAAGGGCAAAGTCATGAACCTTGGGAAGCAGGTAAAATTCTCCTTTTGTGGGTCTTAGCTAACAGACCGACCTTGAAAAGATGCGGTGGATAAAATAGCTTGTGTCTACAAACTGGTTGGAATTTTAGACTAAAATAAATCCACTTGAGCCCACTGCCATGGAATTGATTTCACTTCATGCCAACCCCTCATCAGATATCCACAGCTGTAAATCTTAATGGAACCACACTGCATCTTATTTCCCCCCTTTCTGTTAGTAGTTCTACACTAAAACAGTCAGAATTAACCCTTATATTTACTGAAGGAAGAGACTTTTCTACTTAAATGTCCTGAGTTTGACTCATAAGATCCAGCTTGTGATTTAGCACGGATAATTAATATGAGGTAGAACTAGGGTTTGTTGCTCAATTGTTGACTCTTAGAATTCATTTCATCTAGTCTTTAAACTAAACATTGCTTTAGAGAAGACTGGCATTCCACCAATGTTGTTATATATCATTGAATTGAGTATGACTCATAGTAACCCGAACGGCACACCTACCTGAACCTTATCTTGTTCTGTGTCATCCCATCATCCCTGACACACTGAAGCCCATTGCTGCAGTCACTGTGTTGATCCATCTCATTGGGGGTCTTCCTCTGTATTGCCATCCCTCCACCTTCCCACACATATTATCCCTGTTCAAGGAATAGCCTAGCAACACACCTAAATATGAAAGACTAAGCTTCACCATCTTTGTCTCCAAGGAGTACTCTGACTGCACTTCTTTCAATGCATATCTGTACTGGCCATTCATGGGCTCTTCAGAGCGATTCTCCAATACCACTGCTCAAAGGCATCAATTCTTCTTCTGTCATCCTTATTAATTGGCCAGTTCTCAGTTAGTTCACTCACCTTAATGCCCTCCAATCTCTCTTAATTACAAATTATGTAATAATTTTCAAAATTGTTGCTTCTGAGTATTGTGTCATATTCCACCATAATTGTTTAATCCATTAAATTGTGGTTGGACATTTGGGTTGTTTCCACATTTTTGCAATGTGAAGAACAGTGCTATGAACATTGGTGTGAAAAAAATCTCCATTTGTGTTTCAGTTCTAATTTCCTGGAGGTATATTTCTAGAAGTGGAATAGCTGAGTTATATGGAATTTCTATGTTTAGCTTTTTGAGGAAATGGCTAACTGCCTTCCAGAGTGGTTGCCAAATTTTACAATCCCGTCAACAGTGTATGAGAGTTCTTATCTCTCCACATCCAAGTGTTGAAGCATTTATTGCTTGCTGACCTATTAAACTTTGCCACTGCTACTGGGGTGAAATGGTATCTCATTGTGGTTTTAATTTGCATCTCTCCTACTGCCAGTGATTTTGAGCATTTATTCATGTGTCTATTTGCCATCCAAACATGCTCTGTGAAAAGTCTTTCCATGTCTCTTACTCATTTTTAATTGGGTTATCAGTCTTTTTCTTGTGGAGGATTTTTTAAACATTTTTATGAGACGCTTGTCTGTGATGGTATTGCCAAATGTTTTTTCCCTCAGTTAGTAGGTTTTCTTTTCAGCCGGTCAGGAAAAGTTTTTGATATGCATAAGAATTTAATCTTTACAAGGTCTCATTCATCAATTTTATCCTTTCTTCATTGTGTATTTGTGGCTGTATTTGATAATCTTTTTATATCATAGGTGAGACTTTAAATAAATGGCTTTATCTTCTTTGGTTAATGACCTTCTATGGTGAATACTTTTTCTAATGATGAAGAAATTTGCCTGCAGTGGTTCGATATCAATTCAAAGTAGAAATTCTCTTCCTGAAAACCATGTGATCTACCCAGAAGAAATCCACACCTAAGTCAATATAGCACCTCCTTTCAATGAAACGTCATTCTTTCGTCAAAAAACACAGACAATATCATACTTAGATAACATACTTTGTAATGTAGATGTTGTTGTTGATTACCTTCGAGTTGAGCATGACTCAGCTATGAACAAAAGGCCTAAAGCCCCTCTACAACTATAGACATTTATCAAAGTTCATAGAGTTTCCGGAGGCAAATTGTTTAGGAAGTGGATGACACTCCTGCTTCCAAACTTGTTATAGTATGTTATTGGTATGTACAGCATCTCTGAACCCTTCCCTATCATGAGATAGCCTCACTAATTCTGACACACCAGTCCCCATCTCCCCAGTTACTGTATCAATCCATCTCATCTGGGGTCTCCTTCTCCTGCACTGTCCATCCACCCTTCTGAACATGATGTCCTTCTCCAAGAGCCTCTTTCCTGGCCACATGCCCAAAGTTTGTGAGGCAGAGTTTCAAAATCCTAACCTCCAAGGAGAGTCTTGGTTTCACCCTCTCCAAGACAGATCTATTTGTTTTCTTGGTAGTTCATGATGTTCAAGACTCTTCTCTAGCACCGCAACTTGAAGGCATCTATTCTTTTTCTGTCATCCTTAGTCATTGTCCAACTCTCTGAAGCATAAAAAGTAATTGAGAAGACCATGGCCTGGATTAGGTGCACCTTTTTATCTAGACTGACATTCCTGCTCTTCAGCACTCTAGAGAGGTCCATGACAGCAGAGTTTCCCAGTGCAATCCGTTTTTTGATTTCCTGACTGCTGGTATTAAGAGTGTTGATTATGGATTCAAGCACTTATTATGGTGTTGCCAATTGGCCCAGTGGTGAGAATCTTTGTCTTCTTGATGTTGAGCTTCAATCCATATTGAAGACTACAGTTCTTGACCTTTTGCTGCAAGTGCCTCAGGTCTTTTTCAGTTTCAGCAAGTAAGATTGTGTCATCTGCATACTGTAGGTTGTTAATGAGTCTTCCTCCAATCTTGATGCCATACTCCTCTTCTTAAAGACCTGCTTCCCGAATGATCTGTTCTGCATACAGATCTAAAAAGTACTGGGACAGGGTGCATCCCTGACATACTCCTTTCTTGATTTTGAACTATGCAGTGCTTCCTTGCTCTGTTCTGAGAACTGCTTCTTGGTCCAAGTATAGGTTCCATACAAGCACAATCAAGTGCTCTGAGATTCCCATTTCCCTCAAGGTTAGCCAAAATTTGTTGTGATCTGCACAGTCAAATGCCTTTGCATAGTCAATGAAATATAGATAGACATTCTTCTGGTACTCTGCTTTCTGTCAAGACCCATCTAACATTGGCAATAATGTCCCTAGTGCTATGACATCTTCTAAACCCAGCTTGTATTTCTGGTAGTTCTCTGTCAATGTACACTGTTCAAGTCTTTTCTGGATAATCTTCAGCAGGATTTTGCTAGTGTGTGACATTAGTGGTACTGTTCGATAATTTCCACACTCTGTTGTGTCAGGTCACCTTTTTTTGGAATGAGAATAAATATGAATCTCTTCCAATCAGTTGGCAAAGGAGTTGTCCTCCAAATTTCTTGGCACAACTTGGTGAGCACATGCAGGGAAGTATCTATTTACTGAAATATGCCAATTGATATTCCGTTATCTCCTGGGTCTTTAATTTTTGCCAAGTCCTTCAGAGCAGTCTGCACTTTCTCCTTCAACACCATTGCCTCTTGATCATGTGTTATTTCTTGAAATTCTTCTGTGTCAACCAATTCTTTTTGGTACAATGACTGTATACTTCTTCTATCTGCTTTTAATGCTTCTTGAATCATTCATAATTTTGCCCATACCATCTTGAAGCATTGCAACTTGTGGCTTGAATTTATTCTTTAGTTCTTTCAGCTTAAGAAATGCTGAGCGAATTTGGCCCTTTTGATTTCTGACTCCAGCTCTTTACACATTTCATTGTCATATTTTGCCTTGTCTTTCCAAGCAGCTTTTTGAAATCTTCTATTCAGCTCCTTAACTTCTTGATTTCTTCCCTATGCTTTGGCTTCTCAGAGCTCTAGTACAATATTCAGAGTCTTTTCTGACCCCCATTTTGCTCTTTTTTTTCCTTCTTCTTTCTTAGTAATGATTTTTTACATTCTTCATGAATGATATTCTTGATATCTTCCCACAGCTTATCTGGACCTTGTTCATTAGTATTCAAGGCCTCAAATCTATTTCTGAATTGGTTTTTAAATTCATGGGAGATAGACTTAAGGTCAAATTTTTATTCCTGTGGATATGATTTAATCTTCTTTAGTTTTAATTTGAACTTGCATATGGGCAGTTGATGGTCTCTTCCACAATCAGCACCTAGCCTAGTTTTTACTGCGGATATTGGATTTCTCCAACATGAATAGCCTGTGTTTACATTTCTTATAAAAGGTATTTTCTATGAATAATCAGTGATTGTACAGAATTCTATCATTCTATCCCCAGCCTCATTTCTGTCACCAAGTCCATATTTTCTGACAACTGATCCTTCTTCCTGATTCCCAACTTCTGATTCTAGTCACCCGTTATTATGAAAGCATTTTGGTTACATGTTTGATCGATTTCTGACTGCGACAGTTGATAGAAATCATTTCCTCCTCTTTGGCTCTGGTTATAGGCACATAAATTTGTATGATAGTGGTATTAACAGGTCTTCCTTGTATGTGTATGGATATTATTCTGTCACTCACAATATTGTATTTCAAGATGGATCTAGAAATGGTCTTTTAAACTATGGAAGCGACCCCGTTTTCCCCTCACATTTTCATCTCCACTATAATAGATCACATTGGGATTCAAAATTTCCCATGCCAGTCCATCTTATTTCACTAATACCCAATATGTCAATATTTATGCGTTCTACTTATTTTTTTTTACAATATCCAGTTTTCCTGCATTCATGCTTCTCACATCCTGCATACCAATTGTTAATTTCTTCTTACAACTATTTCTCCTCCTTTGTGTTTCCAAATGTGAGGGTTCAAATTCGGTTACCATATCTATTAGTCTACCCTAAGTGTGCTCTGCTGTACATAGGGTTTTCAAAGGCCAGTTATATTTCAGAAGTGGATGACCAATTCTTCTTTCTAGTCTGTATTAATTTGGATGTTCACTGTTAGAAGAACAGTTTGACAGACAAATATTTTTTCTTATTTTTTTAAATAATTTTAATGAACATTTACAGAGAATTTGGATTTCCATTCATTCATTGCTGCACTACTCTACCCGCCCAGCCCTCTCCCCCCGCCCCCCAGTTCGCTCTTCTCTTTCAAAAGTAAAAGAAAGACTCCCTCCCTGGTACCCAATCCCCCCGCACCCCTCCCACCACCCCAAGTACATTCCACTATGCAACCTTAATTGTGGACTCTTGTGATAACCATAATACCCTATCATACATCGCTTTTAAATTATTCAGTCCCTCATCTGTTTCAATGCATTATACACAATTTATCCAGTTTTTCCTCACAGACAAGTATTTTTACCTAGCATGTGAAAGACACTTCCACTTCCCATACAGAAATAACCAATACATTCACTGTCCACCCTGCTACATCCCTATTCCTTACACACCTGACTACCTGGTCAAGCTTTCCCTTCCCCAGCCACCTCTCAATGTGAACACCTGTGATGCTTTTCACTACACACTGCTACTGGTCTCTCATGCTGTTGTCCATCTCTTGTTTAAGAAGATGTAAGTCCAAATCCCATGTACCAACTTTAGAGGAAGATTTTTGCTTGAAGCTGTACTGAGGGAAGATCCTGGCCACAGAGCTTTTGCTAAGTTCTGTGACTTATTGTCTCAATTTACACTGCTGACACAATGTGATAATTTCAAGGTCTGGACAGGTATCTTCTAGCTCTAATGCTGTGGCAGTGTTTGATATGAGACTGAAGCCGACACCCTTCTGGGAAGAAGGTATTACCTGATCAAGGAGATTAGAGAGAACTCTCAGATCCTGTCTTGTGTGACTATAAGAAAGACAAAATTTTAATTATGAAAGCGGATGTTTAAAACCAGACATAGTCTAATCTGACTTCCAAAACTATGTTTCATTCAGCCTTCCAGTTAAGATGGAAAACTCGGCTGACTACAGCCCAAAACTTCATCAGCTAAGCTATCAGGAAACAAAGCTAACAGCTATGGATGATGATTCTGGGACATTGAATGTAGAAGGAAGGCATAGGGATGTGGTTTGGACATCAACTGAAGGAAGAAATCCAAGTGAGGGCATGGAATTATCCATAGCAGACCATAGCCATGTTGAATCTGTCTGATTGGCCTGGGAACTGGGACTACAGGGATATCCACATCAGGACTGGCTTATGACAGATAAGAGGTCATCTTTTGATCTTCTTCCTTGCACCCCATTTCCTCCTGGATTAAAGGAATGACTTGTGTATACTACCATCACCACACGTGGCTAGTGGATTTCCCCTAATCCGTCTCAGCTCTTCATCATTTGTGCCAAACACTGGGAGCATGCGCATTGCTCTACATTCAGAGACTCCGAGTCCTGTAGACTGTGCAGTGCGTCACCTGCACACAGGCCCTCACCTGATAGGAGAAACTCCTTTAACTAGGGTCTTTGTCTATCACTGGGAACCTGTGTTCCTTGTCTGGCATGTGCCATGGCCACACTGGTAGCAGTGCACCCTCCATAGATTGCACCATCCGTAGGCAGCTCAGTGACTATCTCTTCATGCTGGCTGTCTCTGATTGGGCACCCTGCCTGCATCCATCCTCTAAACTGGCAAAGATGCCGTTCCTAGCCCCATTGACTACACTAGGCTCCTGTGAGGCCAGCAGGACTCTGTCCTATTCTGGGTACCCACTGCATCACAGACCTACTATCAGAGAAGGGAACAGATGATATCCCTTGACAGCTCACATCTTGGGACTTCTGTCATATCCCATATGAGCAGAAACTCTGGCACTCAAACATCAACTTTCTACTAGACTGGCAGACATGTTGACCCCAGCTAACCATCTCGCCTCCACCTACTATAACAGTGCGAAGAGCACCAATCAGGCTCCCAGTCTGTTCCGTTCCAAATTATTTTCTTTTTTTTCTCTCATCTTTTATTTCTCATACATTTTTTTTAGTTTTGATTGTTTACTTGTTTTTTTATTATGTTTTTATGTTATGTGAGGTTCCCCCTACTTTTCCTACATTCTCTTCTCTAGCTTTTCCTCTTTTCCTTGCCAGTCTTTTACTTTTCTTTCTTTTATTAAGAAAATCACTCAGACTGGCCTTTCCCTCTCACTGTCCTGTGATGGAAGAGAAGAATGACCATCAATGTCAAAACAGCATTACACTGAAGCAACACCCAGAGCCAGATTCATGCTCAGGAGAGAAATCTGTGTATCTTCCTCATGGTTTTCGGTGTTCTGTGTGATCAGAGAAACTTCTCTAGTAACGAACTATAGAAATAATCACTGATCAGGGTTGAGGGAAGACAGAAAAGGAGTTGGGGAATGATGTAGATCACATTGAAATAGATGAAAGAGAGATCTGTTTAAAAGGGATATATGAATAGGTATTCTTGTCATTTGGAAGGAGGAGTGGCATCCACTTCCATAATAGCTTGCCTCCGGAAACCCTATGAACTTGGAGAGAGGATGAAAGGCACCCAAGCATCAAGGACTCTCCTTCATAGGGTCGCACACTTAACAACAACAAACAACATTCTTGTCATTACAGAAGTCCAGAGTGAAGGTTATGTAGAGGAGTGAACTTAGGGAAAGGGATTGCATAATGATGAAAGAGTTTTTCTTTTTCTTTCCAAGGAGAAGAGTGATTTGGGCTGGAGGGACTGGACAGGGAGAACAGTGCAACGATGAAAGACTGGAAACCCTAAGTCTCTGTAAACTTTCATTAAACTTAATTTAAAAAAAAAGAAGAAATGATCCTTGAAAATATAATCTTTTTATTTTCCTTTTCACCAGTCTTTTTCTTTCCTTTCTATTTAAATTGTTCATCATCTTATATCATTCTGTGCTTCAAGTTTTCACTTTCTTATATTCTCTAATCTTAGTTTTGAACTTTGAATGTTGTTATTTCTCTTTTTCTTTTTTCCACCAGACAACAGAGAGCAATTGTGTACACCTCCTGCAGCTTCAGCCATCAAGCAAGAACAACGTACATATGGTCCAGTCTGCTCATAATTGTTCCACATGATTAGAGAATATAGAACTGCACATACACTTCCATGCTCTGTCATACCTTTAGCATTGCTAAGAATATACCCCAAGGAAATTAGAATCGAGACACTATTGTTTCTCAGCCTTTTGATTAAGATCAAATGTAGAACACAAGTGGAGATAGATAGATAGATAGATACATGCATAGCAGCATTATTCACAATAGCAAGAATATTGAAACAGCCCAAATGCCCCTCAAGAAAGAAATGGATTGAGAAATTGCAATGAATTCACACAATAGACTACTGTGCAGCACTAAGAAATAACAATTTTGTAAAGTACTGTAAATATGGGAGAGGCTAGAGTCTGTTATGCTGAGTGAAACAACTCTGTTTCATAAGGACAATTATTGCATAAGACCATTAATGTAAAAATAGAGGGATAACTGGTAAGAGTAGTAGGATGCATATAAATGTCTGAAAGAGGAATGAGAAAGGAGATGGAAAATGGGGAAAGGTAGAAATCACTAGGATAGCAGAATTTAGGGGCAGATTGAGGGGAGGGTGAAGGTATGGGAAAGATTCAATGGGGACTTGAAAAAATGGTGAAATAATAGGTATTGTTGTTGTTGCATCAAGCACGACTCATAGCGACCCTATGAACAAAAGGCTTGAAGCCCCCTCTACAATTATTGACATTTATCAAAGTTCATAGAGTTTCCAGAGGCATGTTGTTTAGGAAATGGATGCCACTCCTGCTTCCAAATAATAGGCATAGATCGATAGTATTTAATGATATAAAATACACTGTGCATGAATGGTTGTATGAAGCACATTGTATATCAAAGTGTGTATAAAACACAATGTACATGAATGAAACACAATGTAAATGAATTGTTGTATGAAAATAAATTGTTTAAATGTTTTTAAAAAGAAAACATAAGTGAAAGATTAATGATTATCAAACTAGCAGGCTTCACAAAATACTTACTTGATTCAATCAGATATATAAAAATAAAACTATTCAGAGACAACATTATCATGGTTCAGAGGCAACAGATGATTTTAAGAACGGGACAAGGTGGAACAAAAAGTGATCAAAACACAGAACCAGAAGATCTTTCAGGAGAAGAAAGGCTACTGGAATTTCTTGATAAAAATTAAAAAGTGATAGTTCTGTGCCTTCAGTGGATTTTGAGAAAAATACCAAGAAATTAAAGAAGAATGTAAAATCCAATACAAGACAGTTGTTATAGTTTTTGTTGTGTACCATTGGGTCAGACTTGACCCATAGTTTACTCTTCAGTGGGTTTTCAGAGAGAGTAATCACCTGGGAGAAGACTGTCCATCCTTTTCCTATGGAGCAGCTGGTCAGTGCACCTTCTTACCACTAGACCACCAGATCTTCTTATACAAGGCTAAATAGATAATTTTTTTAAAAGCCCCAAACTCATTGCTGTTGAGTTGGAACCAACTCATAGTTGGCTCTCCAACTTTTCAGGGACTGCAAATCACACAGGAGGTGATTGCCTATCTTTTTCTAAGAAATAGATAATACAAATGAAAAACTAAAAGCAATTAAAAAACAAAAGAGAAGATTGGAATTCATATAGTAAAACTAAAATTTCAGAAATGGATAAGACATAGGAAGGATAAAACAATGTAATTGGAGCAATGGAACACAGACTTAGAGAGATGGAGGACGAATCTTTCAATATTAAACTATTTGAGGAATACTCAGGGGAGGAAAGGAAGAAAAATTTAAAAAGCATAACAATTATTTGGGACAGCATCAAGAGGAATAACTTTCCTATGATTGGAATTCTACAATAGCGGGGCATTTCCAACCAATAATTTTATGCCAATTAAAATTGCCCCTTGTATATGAGGCAAAAATTAGAAAAAATGTGAAGAGAAATTAAAAGACCATGTGAACAATAGCCCAAGATTACAAGAAATACTGACGATCATGCTTCTTCTTGTTGTTGTTAGATGTGGAATTAACAATGGTTCAGAGTGAACCTATGAACAACAGATCTGAACTTTTCCCTCTTATGCACCATCTTCACAATGTCTGTCTTGCTCAAGCAAGACCACATTGTGATATTCACTGTGCCAGTCCATTTGGTTGGAGATATTCCTCTCTTTCTATGACCCTCCATATTTCCCAGCATGGTTCTCCATATTTCCCAAGTACTGGTTCTCCCTGAGAATGTGCCCAAAGTAAGTGAGATGAATTTCACCATCCTCTCCTCTAAGAAACACTCTGGTTGCACTTCTCAAGACTGCTTTATTAATTTTTGGCAGTGTATGGGCTATTCAATAATCTTCATAGCACGACAACTCAAAGGCATCTATTCTTTCCTGGTCCTTGCACAAGAAGCAATGAAAAAAGCAATGACTTGGATCAGGCAATCCTTAGTCTTTAAACTGACATTCTTGCTCTTTAGAACTTTGGGGAGGACTTTGACCTCAGATTTCCCCAATGTAACACGTCTTTGAACTTCTTGTCTGCTGCAATGAGTGGTATTTGTGGATCCAAGTAAAATGAAATTGTTGACAGTGATCTTTTCTCCATCTATCTTAATGTTGCCAATTAGTCCAAAAGTGAGGATTTTTGTTTTCTTGATATTGACCCATATGGAAGACTATAGTCTTTGATTTTTTGCAGTAAGTGCTTCAAGGATGCACTTAGGACATAAAAATAATAATTCAAAATAAACTTGCATGGTAATGTCATTAAAAAACTGACACAGACATAGAAATTAGTAAAGTAAAATAAACTTGTTGTTGTTAGATGCTATCGAGTGGAGTACAACTCATACGAACCCTATGAAAAACAGATCTAAACCATATCCTGTCCTTTGCCAATCTCACAATTTCTGGCACACTCAGGCCCATTGGTGAAGTTACTATATCAATCCATCTCATTGATAAAATAGACTCCAAAGTAAAAAAAAAAAATAAACTCCAAAGTAAAAATCTACATAAAATGTAAAGAAGGACATTATATTTAAGAGAAAAATTAAGTGTATAAGCATAATTAACAATATGCTCAAATGATAGTCAAAAGACACATAAATCAAACGTTAACAGATTTGATGACATAAGTAAACAACTTCACAATAACAATTGGAGGCTCAATACACTGCATTTGATGAAGGGTGGAATTATTTGAAAGAAACCCAACAAAGTTGTGGAACCAAATAATGAAATTACCTTGGTAGACCAGGGGCGATAAAACAAGATACTATAATGAAATGTGCAGAGAGCTGGAGTCGGAAAATCAAAAGGGCCGAACTCGCTCAGTGTTTCTTAAGCTGAAGGAGCTGAAAAACAAATTCAAACCAC
>NW_006399893.1:1228310-1252770 GCF_000299155.1 Elephantulus edwardii | reverse complement strand
GTTCCCTGGAGTCAAGGATTCTGAAGCTTTGTCTGACATATTTTGGGCATGTTGCAAGGAGGGACTGGTTCTTGGAAAGGGACATCATGTTTGGCAGAGTGGAGGGGAAGCGAAGGAGAGGAAGACCTTTGGAGAGATGGATCGATTCTGTGACTGGAGTGGTGGGAGTAAGTGCGTTTGAGATGGCTAGGCTGGCACAGGATAGAACAGCATTTAGAGCTCTTATACATAGGGTCGCTATGAGTCGCAAGCAACTCGATGGCACATAACAACAACAAGACCTTGTAGACATATATAAAACACTCCACCTAACAAGAGCACAATATACATGTTTCTCCAGTGCAAATAGAACATTCTCTAGAACAGACACATATTAGGTCACAAAACAAGCCTTAATAAATTAAAGAAAATTACAAAGCCTCTTCTCAGACAGGATGATATAAAACTAGAAATCAACAACAGAAGATTCAAAGTAAAAAAAAAACCTCAAGAACATAGAAACTAACAACTAGCACAGACACTATAAGGCACAAAAATATGAAAAATTAAATAAAAAATACATTGAAAGAAGTCTGAAAATACAACATAACAAAACATTTGGGACACAATAAAAGCATTGTTGACACACAGGTCAATTTATAGCCATAAATGTACCATCAAAAAAGAACTAAAATCTTAACATCTTAACCCAACATTGCAAAAAATTAGAAAAAGAACAGTAGAAATAATAAAATAAAAGCAGAAATAAAAAATACATATTTGCATTGGGAAAATCTTCTGTAAAGGGTCTCTTTAAAGTTCTAAAGAGTAAAAATACCAGTTTAAGGACTAAGATGTACATGGTCTGAGCCATGGTATTTCCAATTGCTTCCTACACACCAGAAAGATGGTTGATGAATAAGGATAACAGAAGAAGAATTTATCTTTGTTGTTTTTTTCTTTCCTTCATTTTTCCTTCCTCTCTTTCTATTTCTTCCTTTGCTTTTTTGTTATTTTTCTTATAAAGAAATTGAGACCAATGACATGGTTGTGTATTATGTTATGTGCTGGATAGCCAAAAGGTCAGTAGCTTGTTTACACCAACTGCTCCATTGGGGAAAGAGTGACAATCTTCTCCCATTTGAATTCTGGTGGACTGTCTGTCACAAGTCAGGATTAACTGACAAGATTGGGTTTTATGATGTGTTCATAAATTAAGTCTCTGCCACCAGGCTTGGCGACCAAGCATGGTTCATAAAAGAGAAGTTGAGAATAGGCAAGCAAGTCTCCACTGAGCTGGAATTTGGGTCAGGTCTGTCTTAGAACAATAGGTTGAGTAACTACTCGGAATGTGGGGCGGGGGAGGAATAGACCAAGAAAAGGAGCAAATATAAATCTCAGGGCAGCAGGTGATGGGAAGAGTTTAATTCACAGCAGCACTGGGTCCCAGGACAAATGGCAAACAGGATATTTAAGAAACACAGTAAAGCAGATACTAGATCCTAAGTCTAGAAGGGACACTCTTCTGATTGTAGACCTAAGTCATCTCTGATATTTATTGTCCCAAGGGAGCACAAGGCAGGGCCAAAATACTGGAGTTTCTTGCTACCCTCAGGCACAATGAGTGGATGAGTGAACCAGTCTTCTGCTTCTACCCTAGTGTGTTTCTGTGTACCACTTTGTTGGAACCAACCCACAGCTGGCCCTCCAGTGGGTTTTAAAAGACAGTAAATAGCACGGGAGGAGATTATTTATCCTTCTCCCACAGAGAAGCTAATGAATTCTAACCATGTGCCTTTGGAGTTACAGCACAGTTTCCTAATTGATTTCCCATAGAACATGTTTGAACATATTGCAAACTAAATGCTACTTTCTGACGTCATTTTCTGTTTCTTGGTTTATTCAGTGATTGAATCAACAAATACTTACTCGTCATTATAGCATGTTGTAGATACTATGCCAGGAGATAAAATGATGACTCGTTGGGTTTAACAGTCTCATTGGAGAAAACAGATTCTAATGTATGGCTTATGCAGCCAAGGGCAGGGGGAGGGGGTGGGAGAAGTGGGAAGAAAGAAAAAAGGTGGAAAGAAAGAAAAAGCTGTAACGTGAATGGGGAGTACCCAGAGTTTGGGAATTTATATTAGGAGAAGTTATTGGTAGGGAAGTTCCTGGTTGCATAAATAGTTAAGCACTTAGTTACTACTGAAAATCAGCAGTTTGAAAGTATCTGGAGGTGTTTTGGAAGAAATATCTGGTGATCTGCTTCCAAAAGACCGTGCCCACTGAGAACCTCATGGACTTGGACTCGGAAAGTAATGTAGCAGCATGAGCCAGAGCAGACTTCAAAGCAACTGGTGGTGGTGGTGGGGCGTGTGTGTGTATGTGTGTGTGTGTGTGTGTGTGTGTGTCTGTTGGGGAAAGTAAATCTGATGAAGAGATGATGAGGAGGGAAGACCGAGTTTCTTGGCTTCCAACTGAAAGAGGATACAGCATGTACAAGGGAGCTGCAGGTAGCCAATAGCACTGACATGTGGAGAGCAAGAGGTTAAGGTTCAAAGGGGTATGGGAAGATCAATAGAGACCATCCAATAATCACTGGGAAACCATGAAAGTGCTCAAGTGAGGAGGTAGCATGACTGCATTTGAATATATAATATACATGCATTGACTTTTTATTATGGAAAATTTCAAGTATACACAAAAATAGGGAAAATAGCAAAATAATCATTATCCATATTCAACAGTAATCAGCATTTTGCCTATCTTATTTGATCTTTCTCTTGCAGTTATAGCTTCTGGAATATTTTTAAGTAAATTGCAGACATTATACAGTTTCCCCTAGAAATGTTTTAGTAGCTGTCTCCAACTGATAAGGACATTCTTCAGGTTTGTGTTTGGAAATAAGCACTTGGTCTGCATTACAAAGGAAAGATAGGATCCAACCAAAGTAGATGTGGGTAAACTTGCCGCTTTAAACTTGTCCAAGCCTAAGTTGAACACTGGTGGTCATTGCAGTAAAAAATTTACAAAACAGGTTTCAGAAACATTTTAAAAATATTTGTATTGGTTTTCATACGATAATCTATTTACATTGTGTTTCATACAATCGCTCATATGCACTGTATCCCATAAAGTTATCATTGATCTTTGCCTATTATTACAATATCTTTTCAAATCTGCTTTGAATCTTTCCCATTCTTTCCCCCTCTTCCCAATCCACCCACTAAACTCTGTTGTTGTGACCTCTTGAGTTGCAACCAACCTATAGCTAACCTTCCAGTGGGTTTTCAGCAGCAGTTAATTGCGTGGGAGGAGGTTGCCCATCTTTCGCCAGTAGAACAGCTGGCTGATTTGAAGTGCCTGCCTTTGGGATTACAGCACAGTTTCTTGCCACTAGGCCACTAGAACTTCCTAACAATTTCTATCTTTTCCCTTTTACTCTTCTCATTTTGGACCTTCATACATATCTTACTAGTTATCCTTCTAATTTTACCATAATGGTCTTATGCACTATTTGTCCATATGAGACTGATTTGATTCACTCAGCATAATGCTCTCTAGACTCTCTCATGTTATATAGTATTTTGCAAAATTACTACTCCTTAATGCTTCATAATATTCCATCGTGTGAATATACCACAATTTCTCAATGCATTTGTTTGTTGATGGGTATTTGGGCTGTTTCTATATTCTTGCTATTGGGAACAATGCTGCTATGAATATAGGTGTACAAAAATTACTTGCTGTCCTGTTAAACATTGTTACTGCTACTAGGATAAGATGGCATCTCATTATGATTTTGATTTGCCAGTGAGCATTCCTTCATGTGTCTGTTTGCTATCCAAATGATTTTCTTTGTGAAAAGTCTTTTTGTCTCTTTTGTCCACTTTGTAATTGAGTTTTCTTGTGGAGGCCCTGTAGTATTCTGTAAAATTTTACTACGTACAGAAACATTTTCAAGGCAAAACTAGGTCCTTCAAGATGTGTTATGTATCTATAGAATACTCAAGCACCACAACAAGATAAAGGTAAACAACCAAATTGCAATATGGGCACAGGATATGGACAGACACTTGACCAAAGAAGACATTCAAATGGCAAACAAACCCATGAAGAAATTTTCTAAACCCCTTAGTTCTAAGAGAGATGTTGTTGTTGTTACGTGCCGTCGAGTCGTTTGCGACTCATAGAGACCCTATGTACAACAGCCCTAAACCGTGCTCTATCCTGTGCCAATCTCATTGCCTCTGACACACCCATCCCGATTACCCCAGTCACTGAATCAATCCCTCATAGAGGGTCTTCCCCTCCTGCGCTGTCTCTCCACTCTACCCAGCATGATGTCTCTCTCTAAAGACCTGTCTCTCCTTACAACATGTCCAAAGTATGTCAGACGAAGCCCCAGAATCCTTGCCTCCAAGGAGCAGCCTGGTTTAATCCTCTCTACGATGAATCTGTTTGTTTTCTTGGCAGTCCATGGTACATTCAATACTCTTTTCCAGCACCACAGCTCAAAGGCGTCTTCTCCTTCTATCCTCCCTAGTCATTGTCCAACTCTCTGATGCATAACAAGTGATTGCAAAAACCATGGCCTGTATCAGGCACACCTTAGTCTCCAGAGAGATACTGTTGCTCTTGCGTATTTTGGAGAGGTCCCTAACCACAGACTTTCCCACTGCAATACGTTTTTTTGATTTCCTGGCTACTGGTGCCAAGAGTGTTGACCGTGGAGCCGAGCAAACGGAATACAAATCAAAATAATTACGGGATATCATTTCTCCTCAGTAAGAATAGCAAAATTTAACAGAACAGCAAACAACAAATGCTGGCAAGGTTGCAGAGAAACTGGAACCCTTATTCACTGTTGGTGGGAGTGTAAAATCGTGCAACCACTATGGAAGGCTGTATGGCACTTTCTCAAAAAGTTGGAAATAGAAATGTCATTTGACACAACAATTCCACTACTGGATATATACCCTAAAGAAACTAGAACTGCCAGCCAAGGAGATATATGCACACCTATGTTTATTGCTGCTTTGTTCACAATATGAAGAGTTGGAAACAACCCATGTGCCCTTCACCAAACGAATGGATAGAGAAGCTGTGATATATTCATGCAAAGGAAAATTATGCAGCACTGAAAAACAGGCATGTCTTTGGTGTGCAGGTTTGCTGTGTCCCCAGGAGTGAGGCAAGCCAGGTTTGGCCTTAGGACTTTAGGCAGTAGGTGGCCAAAGCCCAAAGGGCCCTCGGGCCTGCTGCCCTCAGGCCAGGTTCAAATTGTTTCCCTCTCAAACATTCTTCTAGGTGATATAGCACTTGTCTGTGTGTTGCTGTACAGAGGAAACTCGTGTTGCTGTGATGCTGAACACTGTGACAGTGATGTGCCAGTTGTGGTAATGGGTACCCATGGTGGACAGTGTTGGCTGGAGCTTCCCGACTAAAACAAGCCTGAAAGCAGGCGCAACATCCACTTCCAAAATGACTTGCCTCCGGAAACTCTATGTACGAACAGTGCTCAAGCCATTCTTTCATATAGTAGCTATGAGTTGTCTACGACTCGACGGCACCAAACAACAGCAACAACTGAAAAACAAAGAATTAAAAAAAATATATTATACAAAATGGGTGACCATAGAGGACATTATGCTGAGTGAAATATCTCAGTCACAAAAAGACAAATACTGCATAATGCCACTGTTATTAAATAGGACTTATGTGGGGGTTGGGAGAAAACTAAGAGGGGATAAATAATGTACACAGCATTGAAAGAAATGAGGGAGAGAATTGTATAGAGGAATATATGATTTGGTATTAATTGGAATGACAAGAGTCCATAATAAGAGCTGCATAATAAAGTGGTCCAGGATAGTGGGGGAACTGTATAACAATGAAAAAACTTTAAAACCCCCCAAAAAGCAAACAAACAAACAAACAAAAATCCTCAAAAATGAAAATCAACTGGGAAGGAGGTGGGGCAGGGGGGAAATGTGCATCAATGAATGAATTGAAATCCAAGTTCTTCATAGACTTTCATTAAAATCTCAATTAAAAATGTGTTATGTAGAAAACTGATGAGTATATAAGCTTATGGAGTTGAGAAGTATGTGCTTTAACATCTGTATGTGTTAGTTAACTTTAAGGAAATGTTAACTGAGCCCAGAAATGGGGATGGAGGGGCATGGCTGAGATAAAGAAAACATCTAGAATGTGAGGGAGGCAAAAATAGAGATGGTCTTGGACTAAAGAAAGCTACATGCAACAACTGTGAAACAGATGAAAAAGAATAGGTAAAGGAGAAAAACTTAGAGGAAAAACTCCCCACTGAAGGTCTCCCATGTCCTAAGAAGAGTCTTAATGGAGCACAGAGGATAGTTGACAGCAAGTAACTTCTTGCTTAGTTCAGAGTGAAGGGCAGTGGCTGACTGATGCTGAGTGTGGAGGAAAGTGGTTTAGATAAAGTTCTTTTTATACCCTAGGCAGTTTCCCCCAGCAACCTGAAGGCTCTTTGTAGGGGCTGGACAGCACACACTGAGGGCCAAATGGCTTTCACTGGGGGGCCAAATAGCTCTATCTGGGGGCCTACAGCTTTCTCCTAAGGGGCCGAATGGATCAGGGGGTTGGGAGGTAGGGGTGGGCTACACATGCCCCTGCCAAAGCCCTCACCCCCTCCTAGGTCTGGACCCTGTGCCTCACTGAAGACCTTGGCTAGGGACAGCACCCCTGGTTGCAGCACCTCCACCATTGCCCCCTTACCCTTCACCAGGTGGTCAGACTGCAATTCAAAGTAGGCAACACTACCCTGCCCCTTTACAAATGGAGAAGGGGCTTTAAGAGTGGTGAACAGATCCTCCCTATTTCTAAACAGTTCTTGGCAGCAGTAGTCAAGAAGTCAAAAGATGTGGTATATTGAGGAGGTTTGCCCTCTTGGATCTACTGTTGTTAAGTGTCATCAAGTCATAGACAACTCATAGCAACCCTATCAATGAAACACCAAAACACTTGTATAACTTTCATCATTTAGTTCATTGAGTTTCTGGAGATAAGCTATTTTGGAAGCAGATGCCACCCCTGCTTCCAAGTTTGTTTTAATCTGAGAGCTCCATCAAACACTGTCCACCATGGGTAACCATCATCGCATTTGTCACTTCAGTGTCACAGTGTTTAGCTTCACAGCAACCACGAGTTACCTCTGTACAGCCAATTGGCAGAGCAGTGATATATTACTTAGAAGAGTGTTTGACCAAAAACAATCAAATCCAGGCCTGAGGCCTGCAGATTAAAATTCCAGACCTTTAGATTTGTAGCATAGCTTTCTATCCACTAGGCCCAAAGAGATCTTTCTAGGACTCACAACAATTCTATGAACAACAAATCTAGTCCTTGCCCTATCCTACATGATCCCCACGATCCAAGGCACACTCAAGCCCATTACTACTGACACCTCATCAAATCCATTGTGTTGATGATCTTCTTTTCTTCTCTGACCTATCTACCCAAGGAAATCTTTCTCACTACCAGCGAGATGCTTTCCTGTATCAAGTCCTTCACCTCCCATGGCTCCATAGCACCATCGCCACCACCCCCTCCCAACCCCTCTCACCCTCTGTCCCCTCCTGTGCTGGGGGTCTACGATTGTTGGCATCCACAGCTGCCAGCTGTAGGGGGGCTCTGTTACACTGGCTGCGGGGTCAAGCACCCACCACCCAGTCTAGGCTAGGAGACCTGTGTGCTCTGGCCACGATGGCCTTATGGGGTTGTGGCAGTGTGGGCTTGGTAGTGGATGGAAATGGGACTCACCCATGTTCTTTTGAGAATCTTTGTCATCTTGATGTTGAGCTTCAGTCCATATTAATGGCCAGCAGTCAACTGCTTGGCTGTTTAGGTATGTATAAGTTGCACGACCTGTTTCAATGCGGCTTGCCAGGTCTCCAGCTCCTCACACTGCGTCTCTTGCCACCACCATCTTGATTTAGACAATTTATTTTAGAATAAATCTATTCTGCAGCAGTGTGGAGGCTCCATTGTACCGGCTGCGGGGCCTGGTTCCTGTCATGCATCCCAGGTGAGGCGATCCCTGGAGACCAGCTGTGGAGGCCCATGGAGCTGCGGCAGCCGTGTGGGCTTGGCAATGGGGGGCTAGGAGCCATGGCATTCACCCATTCTTTTTGGGGAATTTTTGTTCTCTTGAGTTTGAGCCTCAATCCATATTGAAGACCAGTAATCAATTGTTTAATTGTATCAGTAAATGGAGGACTGTGGAGGGCCATGGTGGCCTGTTTCTATGCAGGTTGCCACTCCTCCAGCTCCTTATGCTGTTTCCTCAGCAGCCACCATCTTGGTTCTCGCTACTTATGGTGTTTTAAATAAAAATTTGTCTATAGACCACATGAGCATGTTTACCAGGTTCCTTGATGGGCTCAAGCCTTTGTGACTGACTGCAGTCACTTCAGCTAGATACAAGGAAAAGACAGAAATGGATCTAAAAGGGTGGGAATGACTTTTCAGCCAAGAGTTCAGAGAGATGCCAGGATTTACTGTGACAACACCTGCAACAGAGCAAGGTGAGGAGGGCCCAAGAGAGGTGAGCAAAATGGTGCTGTTGAGAAGTAGTGGTCATGGGATGATGGGATATAGAAAACATAACTGGGAACTAGACCTCGGATTCATGAAGGAAGCTGACCTCTTTCTACAAAGCTCTCTTTTGTGATATTACAGAATCACAAATCAGAGATTCTAGAACGATCCATTTCCTGCTCATATGTGTCAATGAAAAGCAGAAGGAAGGTATGTGGATTCTAACCAGTGCAAAGTTAAAGGTCACCACCATTTGGCATTGCAAAGCATTTGGAGTCATGAATTTTTACGGCACCCAGGGTCCAGAAGTTCACAATTGTGGATGCTGTAAGCTTCCTCCCTTTCTCCCTCTTGAGCTTCTCTCCTGGGCTTTCCCAAACAGAACTTACTTTCCAGCCTGCATGTGCTTTCCTTTCCTCATCCTGTGTTTTTCTATGCCACTCTCCTCTGGAATAGGATTGTTGTTCTTGTTAAGTGCCGTCGAGTCTCAGGCGACTCATAGCGACCCTATGAAGGAGAGTCCTCAACGCTTGTGTGTCTTTCATCCTCTCTCCAGGTTCATAGGGTTTCCGGAGGCAAGCTATTATGGAAGTGGATGCCACTCCTCCTTCCAAGCTTGTTTTAATTGGGGAGCTCCATCCCACACTGTCCTCCCTGGGTAGCCAACTATTAACTCATTTGACACATCAGTGTCACAGTGTTCAGCCTCACAGCAAACACAAGTTAACGCTATATGGCAAGGGGACACACCAGGGCTATACAACCTAGAGGAATGTCTGAACAAAAAAATGAAAGATAGGCCCGAGGGCTGTGGATTAAAAGTCACCCACCTTTGGCTTGGTAGCATCACTTTCTGTCCACTGGGCCAACTGATCTCTCTCTATGTTGATGTTATTGTTAAAGATTATTTTTTAATAGAATTATTGTTGTTGTTGTTGTTGTTGTGTGCTGAAGGGGTTGCTTGCGACTCATTGCGGCCCTATGCACAACATCCCTAAACTCTGCTCTGTCCTGTGCCAATCGCACTGTCTCCGAAACACGCATCCCGATTACCCCAGTCACTGAATCAATCCACCTCATAGGGGCCTTCCCCTCCTCCACCCTCCCGAGCATAATGTCCCTCTCCAAGGACCTGTCCCTTCTTACAACATGTCCAAAGTATGTTAGACAGAGCCTTAGAATCCTTGCCTCCAAGGAGCAGCCCGGTTTGACCCTCTCCAGGATGAATCTATTTGTTTTCTTACCAGTCCATGGTACCCTCAATACTCTTCTCCAGCACCACAGCTCAAAGGCATCAATTCTCCTTCTATCCTCCCTAGTCATTGTCCAACTCTCTGATGCATAACAAGCGATAGCAAAGACCATGGCCTGTATCAGATGCACCTTAGTCTCCAAAGAGACACCATTGCTCTTCAGTACTTTGGAGAGGTCCCTAACAGCAGACTTTCCCATCGCAATGCGCCTTTTAATTTCCTGGCTACTGGCGCCGAGAGTGTTGACTGTGGAGCCAAGCAAACTGAAGCTGTGAACAATCTCAATCTCTTCACCATCCATCCTGATGCTGCCGATTGGCCCAGTGGTGAGGATTTTTATCTTCTTGACATTTAGCCTCAAGCCATACTGAAGGCTGCAGTCCTTGACCCTCTGCAGCAGGTGCTTCAGGTCCTCCTCAGTTTGAGCAAGCAGGGTTGTATCATCTCCATATTGCAAATTGTTGATAGCTCTTCCACCATTCTTGACCCCACATTTCTCCTCATAGAGTCCAGCCTCCCGGATAATCTCTTCTGCATACAGGTTGAAAATGGAGACAGGGCACATCCCTGGTGTACGCCCTTCCCAATTTTGAACCATGCAGTGTTCCCTTGCTCTGTTCTGACAACTGCCTCCTGGTCCAAGTATAGGTTTCTCATTAGAACGATCAAGTGTTCTGGGATTCCCATTCTTCTCAGAGTCAGCCACAGTTTGTTATGATCCACACAGTCAAATGCCTTTGCATAGTCAATGAAACACATATATACATTCCTCTGTTATTCCCTGCTTTCAGCTAAGATCCATCTAACATTAGCTACAATGGTACCACAACCCCTTCTAAACCCAGCCTGGAGTTCTGGCAGTTCTCTGCTGATGTACTGTTCCAGTCACTTTTTTATAATCTTCAGTAGAATCTTCCTTGCATGTGAAATCAATTGAATACGATTAGTCTGCTTAAATACTAACATGCAAAATCTGGATTTTAAAAATAGCAGTGATAGCATCTGGTCATAAATGTCTCATTCCCTTTGCTTTGGAACCAACTCAGAGCTGACTCCAGTGGGTTTCCAAGATGTAACTCACACGTGAGGAGAGATTGTCCATCTTTCTCCTATGGAGCTGCTGATAGATATACACTTCCAGTGAAGTGCAGCCTTTGGATTAGCAGTGCAATGCCTCAGGGACCACGCCACCAGAGCTCACTGGTGATGGATCTATACAGGCATCAATTCAGGCTCTGGGTTCCCCTACACACAACAGAGGGACATGTGTTGTCCAGCCTCATCTCATAATCACAGCACATTTGACAGCATTGGTGTATTTACTGTGCTGACCCGTCTCACTAAGCATCTATCTTACCACCTCCACCCCACCCTGTATGACTCTAACTCATTAAGCAAGATGCCTTCCCCTCTTGAATGATCTTACCAGGTGATGCATATTAAGAGAGTAGGACAATGTTCTATGCTCCAAAAGGCTTTCTTTGATGAGGCAGGAGATCAGCAGGTCTTTAGTCATGGTCTGTCATAGTCTGGAAGAGCTGCTGAAACCTGTCCACTATATTAATGACAAAGGTTCCAGTATCAAAACAATGTATAGGCCACCATACCGTGACAAACTGACAGAGGGTTGGTGGCAAACTCTCTAGTTCTAGTTCTAGTGCTATGGAGTTGATTTTGACTGATGGTGACCCTCCTATCAGGCTTCTGAGACTGCTCATCTCTCTTTCATACGGCTGTTGGTGGATTTGAACCTGTGACTGTTCGCTTAGCCACTGAACTAACATATGCTATGCGACCAGCAACTAAGTAAGCAAAACAAGAATTATTTGCAGTGCATTTCTAGTTACCTTACAACATTATAACGTTATGTTGTACGAACAGAATATTTGTTTGGTAATCCCTCTCTTTCTCTTGTTTTTATGTGCCTTTGAGTCACCTGAGACCCATCGTGACCCTATGTACAAGAGCTCTGAAGTTTACCCTGTCCTGAGCCAGTCTCACTAATTCTGACACACCTAACCCCATGGCTCCAGTCACTGAATCAATCCATCTCATCAAGGGTCTTCCTCTCCTGTGCTGTCCCTCCACCCTTCTGAGTATGATGTCCTTCTCCAAGGATCAGTACTTCCTGGCCAAGTGCCAAAATATGTGAGATGAAGCTTCAAAATCCTTCCCTCCAGGGAGAAACTGATGACAGAGACCAAGTAGCTTTTCTCTCAGTTCTTAAATCTTGCTAAAGCTCAGGACTCACAGCTGGAGCTCAATAAACATTTTTAAATAAATGAGATGTGGGGGAAAATCCACTAGTTTCATTTTTTACTCTCTCTGGGACATTATCACAGATTAAATCTTATAAGGTTGCATAAAAATGATCTAGCTCCATACTCTTTATTTTTTAAGACTCAAATTACGTTATTTCATGAAGACAATTTTAACAAGTATTTGAGCAATCAAAGTGAAGAGCTGACCTCTCCAGTGTGGTAGCCAGTACATGTGACCACAGTCCTGCACCACATAATGCCCATTCGAGTTAACAACCAACAGTGTTTGCATGTGTGTTCTGCAAAGTTAAATTGAGCTCAGAAATCTCAATTAGAGATGGAAACATAGTGGATACAACAGCTTCCTACACAGATGGTATTATTCCATCTCCTGTGTGATTGTACTGTGAGCTATATGACAGAGTACACATATGATGGTAACACACATGTCTCAATAGTCACGAGTGCCAGTTACAGACTTATTATGTGTACTGCACTTTCTATCATTTTTAATGTGGACTTGCCCTGCTTATAAGTAAAGTTTACTGTGTGTCAGCTCATAGCCAGTGCCACCTAGTTTTTGCATTGCACATTCTGAGTGTTCTAGTTATCTGTTCAATTTTCTTCCAAAAATAGTACCATGAGGTGTGTTACTGCTGTCAAATACAGCGAAACCAGTGCTAGCAGCTCCATCCACTTGATTTGGAAAGGAGAAAACCTGAGCTTGTATTGTGTAGAGCTTCTACCCCCTTGGTAGAGTCCCTTGGCTGCTAACTGAAAGATTGGTGGTTCGAGTCCACCCAGAGATGCCTCAGGACGAAGACTTGGCAATTTCTTTCTGAAAGACCAGTCACTGAAACCCCTAGGGAGCACAGTTCTACTTTGCCACACATGTTTGCCATTAGTTGGGGTTGGCTTGATGGCAACTGTTATATCTAACTGGTGGATATTGTCTGAATAGCAGTAGCTTTACTAGTGAATGACATCAAACATACTTGTGTTCTTTGCATTTTGCTATCAAGTCGCAGGCCTGTTGGATAAGAAAATGAAAAGGGACTCAGCAGTTCTGCCCATCAAGACCCTCACAATTCCAGGCTTAGATGGTTCTCTGTTAAAGAGATCTGAAGACCTCAACAGACCATGGAGGGTTCAATGACATGTCAACAGTATTAGTTAAAAATAGAAGGCAGAGATGGGGCTAGCCCAAAGTCAGACTCCTTACCCCAAACTTGAATGAACTTATATTTTCTTCGCTTCTCTAGAGTTTATGGCCTGGGAATCTAGAAGGGACTGTGAGCTGACTCATCCACTCTGTGGATGTGCCACTGAATCCCTCTGGTAGTTCTGTAATAAAAATTTGTGCTCGAGGCAGGTGCCATTTATAGCACGATGGCTCTGTGCCCTTCAGACCCGACCATCTCATTTCCCCCTAGGACGTCCGCATTGAGATTTTCCGCCTCTCTCTCCGGCTGGTGTGCTTAGACTCTTGAACTTCCTTTCTGTTGTCCTCCACTTTTCACCAAGTGCTGTAATTATGTGATTTCAAGCAGAGCTAGTCTGCTCCTCAGCACAGCGTGGGGGTCATTTCAGTGACACACAGATGCTCAACAACTGAGAATTTTCAAACTCTGGTTTCAAATGCTGGTAATGAGACCTCTCCCAAAGTCCTCTCACAGAGCCATCCTCATCTAATAAACAAGGGATTCCACAGGTGTTTACCCTGGCTTCTTCCTGGAATTGCGAGGTTTGAAATGAGCTGGGGAAAGATTTGGGACTAGGTGAGAGAATTGTGAGACAAGGACAGTCAGTACTCTCTGCCCAGGATGTCTCTCTTCATCGCTTCCTCCATCACCTCATTTCATAACTCCTGTCCTAAGAGACAACTTATTCTGTGTAGATGTCTCCCTTCTCTTAGAGGTGTCTGGACTGTCAGATTGAGTAAAGATTTGGGGGCTTAGGAATTTAGCTGCGATCTGTCTGAAGGTGATTCTCGCACTGGAGTTACATGAATCACTGTTCCACCGACAGCAGAGTCCAAAAGTAAACTCAGAATAAAGAGTGTCTATAAATTCAAAAGGCCCACGGGACTGGCAACACTGTTCAGGCAGACTCTACTAACATGGCAGGAGGAAGCAGTGAGTTTGGCTTTTAATTATCCCAATAAAAGATTGATTCCTTGTTTGTAGCGCTCTCTCCTACTGTGTAAAAATAGCTCTTTAGTCAGAGTGGTTAATCTAGCTGGACTTGGCTAGTTAGTGACAATGCCTGAAGTACTAGATTAATGAGGCCAAGGTCGGGTGATCAATCCCTTTGTTCTGGTCCATGTCCAAAAGGGTGCCTTTTAATTTTTCTACAAGTGTGTGCCAAGGCCACAGAGAGGGTAGACAAAGGAAAGAAAAAGCAGGGAATTTGGAATAATAACTTTATTATAGATAACAGGATAAATAATCCAAAACATATTTTGCCAAGGCCTTCTCTGAAATTACTAAGAAAACACATGTTGCCAAGGCCTCCTCTGGTATTACTTCAAAAGGATCTTGCTAAGAAAAAAAGGAAAAAGGGCATTGCTTCTTTGCCCTCTTTGTCTTGATCCCTCCCCATATATTTAAACAATTCATTGACACAATCTCTCAGAAACTTATTTTAACACTTAATAAATTAACTCACATTCAACTGCTCATGTATTGACTCAGCAAATATGACCCAAGCACTGAGTTAGGCTCTCGGGTATAGGGATGGGCGTAACAAAACCCCTGACCGTACGAAGCCTCCAATCTCCTGAGAGGAGACAGAACAAACATGTCAACATGTATTTATGTAAGATAACTTCAGATAGTAATAAGGGCTATGAAGATAAAATACGGCTTAAAAAAAAACCCCAAACAATAAAACACAAAACAAAGAGAGCTCTGGTAGCCTAGTGGCAAGAAGCTGCACTGCAATCTTGAAGGCACGTGGTTCAAGTCCACCAGCTGCTCTGAGGAAGAAGGATGAACAATCTCCTCCCATGTGATTAACAGCCTTTGAAAACCTGCCAGAGGGTCAGCTAAGGATTAATTCTGACCCTACAGTATTGACTGTGTAGATCATAACAAACTGTGGCTGACTCTGAGAAGAATGGGAATCCCAGAACACTTGATCGTTCTAATGCGAAACTTATACTTGGACCAGGAGGCAGTCGTCAGAACAGAGCAAGGGAACACTGCATGGTTCAAAATTGGGAAGAGCGTACGCCAGGGATGCATCCTATCTCCATACCTCTTCAACCTATATGCAGAACAGATTATCCGGGAGGCTGGGCTCTATGAGGAGAAATGTGGGGTCAGGATTGGTGGACGATTTATCAACAATCTGCGTTATGCGGATGACATAACCCTGCTTGCTGAAACTGAGGAGCACCTGAAGTACCTGCTGCAGAGTGTTAAGGACTGCAGCCTACAATATGGATTGAGGCTCAATGTCAAGAAGACAAAGATTCTCACCACTGGACCAATTGGCAGCATCAGGATGGATGGTGAAGAGATTGAGATTGTACACAGCTTTAGTTTGCTTGGCTCCATAGTCAACAGTCTTGGCACAAGCAGCCAGGAAATTAAAAGGTGCATTGCCATGGGAAAGTCTGCTGTTAGGGACCTCTCCAAAGTGCTGAAGAACAGTGGTGTCTCTCTGGAGACTAAGGTGCATATGATACAGGCCATAGTCTTCGCAATCACCTGTTATGCATCAGAGAGTTGGACAATGACCAAGGAGGATAGAAGGAGAACTGATGCCTTTGAGCTGTGGTGCTGGAGAAGAGTACTGAGAATACCATGGACTGCTAGGAAAACAAATAGATTTGTCCTGGAGAGGGTTAAACCGCTCCTTGGTGGCAAGGATTCTGAGGCTCCGTCTAACTTATTTCGGACATGTAGTGAGGAGAGACCGGTCCTTGGAGAGGGACATCATGCTTGGGAGGGTGGAGGGACGGCACAGGAGAGGAAGGCCCTCTATGAGGTGGATTGATTCAGTGACTGGGATAATTGGGATGGGAGTGTCAGAGACAGTGCGATTGGCACAGGACAGAGCGGAGTTTAGGGCTGTTGTACATAGGGTCGCTATGAGTCGCAGGCGACTCGACGGCACATAACAACAAACAACAACAACAGTATACAACAACAAAGAAAACAACAAATCTACCGTGGAGAAAGTGTAACCACGATGCTCCTTAAGAGGCAAGGATGGTGAAACTTCATCTTACATGGTTGTTTTCAGGAGGGACTAGTCCTAGGAAAATAATATTTTGCTGAGAAAGTTTGAGGATAGAGGAAGAGAAGAATAATCTCAACAAGATGACTGTAACACAGTGGCAGTAACAGTGGCTTGAGGATGCCTCATGAGAATGGTACATGAAAAAGGCAAAATTCAGTCCTATTTCTAGGGTCTCTATGAGTGGTCCACTCAATCACACCTAACAACAACACAACAACGTGGAAGACAGTGGCTGTAACATTGGGCTTGAGCATGGTAGAGATCGTGCATATTGTATAGGACAGGATAAGGCTCTACTGTTTTGTTTATAGGTCACTATGAGTAGTAATCAACTCAATCACACATAAAACCAACACAGGATATGGAGAAACATATGTCAGTTAAGAATATCTTCACTTTAATCCATGTGGTAAGGGAGGGCGGGGTTCACAGAGGAGAGGACATTATCCTGAACATGAAAGATGTGAAAAAAGTAGGCAGATGAAGATTAGGAGAGGGTGACTAGAGTGTTGTAGAAAAGGAAGATTGTGGCAGGAGGTGACGTAGAATAAAGAAACACGCAAACCAGGCAGAATCTGGGTGCCGGGATAAAAAGTGCACCCTTTATTCTAATTGCAGAACAACTTGTTGGAGGTTGGGGTGACCAGTCTCTAAAGGGACTGTAATGATGCCCAACGCCTGGTATTTATGACCTTGTACCATCCTGTCTGTAGGCCCAACAGCATACGGCAGAAGAAATGGTGTATAACTTTAGAAATCACGTTAGTGTTTCTCAATTGCATCACTTGAACATTTTGATCAGCGAATTCTTAGTTGCTGTGATTTCAGCAATGGGCTGTATTGTCTCAGAGATGATGCGGATGACACAAGACAGGGCAGGTTTCAGGTGAGCTCTTCATGGGTTACTATGAGTCATACTCGACTGGATGGAACCTAACAACAACAACAATAACAACAGTGGCTTATTTGTAAGAAGTTGCACTATGAACTCAAAGGCAAGCTGGTTTGAATCCACCAGATGGTCCTCTGGAGAAAGATGGGCTGTCTCCTCCCATGAGATTCACAGCCTCTGAAAACCTACTGGGGGCAGGGGTCAGATAAGAGTTGGTTCTGACTCAACAGTACCTAACAACAGCAAGCGGGATATGTAGCAGCATCCCTGGCCTATAACCCCTACATGCCAGTAAAATCTTCTCCGTGCCATTATGACAGCTAAATACATTTCACAAAATTCATCAGCATCATGTCAGAAGTGATTCGTAGCTGAACTCCCAGTGGATTTTCAAAGGCTGTAAACCACACAGGAGAGGACTTCCCATCTTCCTCCCTCAGAATCATTGGAGAGTTTTAGTCACCAGAAAGGTGCTGTCTTTAGGGAATTCTGATGATGTAGTTCATAGAGAACAAGGCTGCTCACTCAAAGACCATGCCTCTTTAATGGTTTGAATCCACTTCCCAACTGACTGACAGTCTCAGAAAACCAATAAAAAGTCAGCTAGGAGTCAGTTCTAACTCTATAACAAGTTGAGTTGAGTTAATCCATCTCTGCACATGGGAGGCGGGAGGATGCAAATCCACACACAAATGTTCTTTGGAGCAGAAAAGAATTTATAAACTGCAAAAACCTCCACTTGCAGGCATTGAAGCTTTTGTCTTGTTCTCCTTTTGTGAAATCATTCACTGTAGGGGATGTTGGCTGCTAGGTTGTCAGAACAATGAAGATGGTTCAAAGAAAGGCCCACATGGCAAAAATTGAGGACTCCTGTCCAAAGTGACAAGAGTGAGCCACCGCAAAGGGATCCCAGACTAAATCAGCCTTCAGGTGAGTGCAGCTCCAACCAACACCTCTGACAAACCACAGGATACTCCGGGCCAGAACTTCCCAAATCCACCCCTTCCAGGTTTGTGACCCACAGTAACCATAAGGTGACAGACACCTATTGCTTCAGACATCTAATTTTATAGAGCAGTTGTCAATAATAAACAGCCAACAGGGGAATTAAAGACAACAGAGATAGCCTCCACCTTCCACTTTGCAGAGTCTTCGGGATGCTGTGTGGGAACTGGACTACTGAGGAGGCAGTGGAGGAAGTTGCATCCTGACTCGGGTGGGGTGGCAGCCTCCAGCATCTGAATAACAGCCCATGGTGACCTAAGGTAGCATTGCACCAGCGCTTGGGGTCATTTCTCCTTCTTATTGCAACTGGCTGAGAAATTACTATAATAGTAAAATTTTTAAAAGAAGAAGTTTTGAGATTGTTGATGAAATTTTAAAAATAATACAAATCTGTGGTGTCTATAACATCAGTGGGAACTCTTCTGTGCAGTACACAATCTGCACAACCACACACAGCTAATCCAAAAGCGGTTATGCTGATAAATTCTCAGAATGGAGACAATCTGGGATGTATTGCTGAACTGAGTGTGGAATGTGAGAAAAATATGACGAGGTTGGAAGCAAAGCAATTAGTTAATTGATGACCCTGTTCACTGACACAGAGAAGAGGAAGGGAGCATCCAGTCATGAGTGAAGGGAAATCAATAATTCTGTTCGGTCATGTTAACTTCGAGGTGTGTAGCAAACATCCAAAGTGAGATGTCAAGTGAGGGCTGGATTTATGAGTCTGGAGCTCAGGGGAGAAGTCGGAGCTGCAAACACAGACTGGGAGTTATCAGCATTTGGATGTATTTAAATAGTTAAAACCATCAGAGGACCAGACAATACAACCGAAAGAATGTGTTAGTAGGGACCAGAAGAGGCTCAAAGTCTCAGTGAGTCTGGAAAAGCTCTGCCATTTAAAGATTTGACATGGAGGAGCCAGTTAAAGGAAATCAGAGGTTAGACCTTTGAAAGTAGAAATAAAAAGAGGAGCTGGTGTTAGTCTGCAAATTCAGAGCACGGATAATTTCAAGGGAATGGAGTGGCAGACCCAGACATGCACACCGATCAAAGAGAGCAGTGTGTGTGATGGAGAACAGTGTTTTTCACATCTCAGGTGCTAAACAATTTGTAATCGATGTATGAGTGAGCAAATAAACAACAAGGAAATGCACATGTTGTCCTCTTATCTGCCACCCACTGTGCTAAGCCCTTTGTATACATTAACTTAGAATAAATACATCTATAAGGTAGCTACTAGTCTCTCCACCTCCAGATGAAATACCTGAGGCTCCAAGAGGCCAAGAAATCTGCTCAGGGCCACATACAGCTGCATACAGCTGGTATGCAGTTGAGGGAGGATTTGGACCCAGCAATCTGGATTCTGAGCCAATGCTCTTAACCTCTCTGCCACACTTCCTCTGAATCAATGAATGAGATAATAGTAATTTTAAACCCTTTCTATGTGGCTTGGGAATACATAGAATTATTGGTTGACTTCTAAGTGATGTTCTGCCCAAGATGACTTCAAAAAGCATTAGTTTTCCCTGAATGTGCTTCAGCTAGGTGATATAAGGAAGGTAAGCAGGAAGAGATGGGACAAATCGAGTGCTACCATTAGTCAACACAGTGCCATGCATGACACACAAGAACAATATCAAAGAGCAGTCAAGGAGACTATGCAGCTCATTGGCAGCTTCAAAGGCTGGATCAGTTTCGTTTTGAAATGTTTATGGAATAACCCGTTCTCAGAGTTTCCTACTTCCCATTCCTGACTCCCTCTCCCCCCCCCCGCCAGTTGTCATATTTAGTAGGCCACTGGCGATCTTTTATGTCCCAACTTATGCCCTCTCAGCTCATCTTTTCCACTTCCAGGTCTTGCTGTGCAAGTCAGTTGCACATATCTATCACCTGCCAGCTCCTTGAATTCTATTATGTGTCTTACACCCAGGATTGTACTGCATCACCATATGAGAAGCCTCTGGAAGCCCACTCAGTTATGCTGAGCTATGATCCAGAAGTGCAAGGGAGGTAGCACTGCATAAGGGATCTTAGCCAGTGGAGGAGACAGGAGACCAGACAGAGGCTTGTAGACTATTATCCCCTTACAATCTCCATTGCCCTAAGTGATACATCCAACCACACACCTTTGGCTTTCTCTACTTATTTCATTCTGACCACTCTTACTGCTTTGGATACTTCCCCATATAAATCCCATGTCCTTGCTGCAGACTCTGTTCTTGGGTGAACCACATTAAAGTAGTTCCATCTATAAAAGAAAAACAAAACAAAACAAAACTAACAAACACCCCACCTTCCAGTTATGAAGCTGAGGTTGGAAGATCCATTAGGATTGCCACACAAGATTTAGAAACAGGCCTTATTTTGAGGCTTGATTGAACTAAGATTGTTTTATAGTTTGTTTTGTTTTGTGTGTTTTTTTCTGTTGTGTTAGTTTCAACTCCTAGCAGCCTTCTGAGTGTTTCTGAGGCAGTAAATTGCGTGGGAGGAGATTGTTCTTTTCTCTCCTGAGGAGTTACCGTGGAGCTAAACCCCCAGCAATGTGTAGCCTTCGTGTAAGCAGGGCAACTGGCTCTTGACTGTGTCCCCAGAACTTCCTGCTTACTGACTAGATTTACATAGACACATAACAACAACAACAACTAGCAAGAAAGGAAAAAAGGGAGAAACATACCTGGTGCAGCTTGAACTCTCTAAGGGGATGTCTATAGTGGTCATCCAAGGGTCTTCTCTCTGAAGCTTTTCATCTCACTAAGCATCCAGGTCCGCCTTAATGGTGGCATGCACTCCACAGGTAAGACGTCTGCATCTCCCCCAGGACCTGTTTCTAAGTACATGGAGCCACCCTCACACATATGCGAAGGAGAGACTTAGAATCATTAGGAATCTAGAAAGGTTTCAGCAGAACTTTCAGACCAAGAAAGAAAAATCTACCCAATCCTTCACCATGCTCATAATCACTACTATATTCTTCACTCTTGCAGCTACTGTAGCAATATGTCATTGAGGGTCTGACTTTTTATCTTACCAGCATAATATCCCTTTCCCAGGGATTAGATTCTTCTAGTAACTTGCCCGGCATATACGAGATGAAGCCATTCTTACATCTCTGGAATATTTGGGCTGTACTTCTTCTGAGACATATGTATTCACTCTCTGGAAGTCGGTGACATACCGAATAGTCACCAACATCATAAATGAAAGGCATCGATTTTCTTCCTGTCTTCTTTAGCCATGGTCCAGCTTTTATATGCATATGAAAAAATTGAAAATGCCACTTTTTGGGCCAAGAGCACCTTAGTCCTCAAAGTAATATCTTTATTTCTTTTTTATTATTAATGGTTTTTAAATGCAACATGTATAATTTTTTACAGCATATTCTTTCCATTTAATTTTTCTCCATTCATTCATTGTTGCACATTTTCCTCCCTGATCATCCTTCCCTGAGTTTGTTTTTCTCTTTGAAGAAAAAAAAATTCTTTCATTGTTATACACTTCTCCCCAGTCCACAGTCCGCTTTAATATGCATTTCTTTTTCTGTAACCTTGTCATGAAAATAATAGCTAATCCTATATTCCTTTTAAACAGTTCTCTTCCTCATTTGTTTCAATGCTGTATACATTATTTATCCCCTCTTTTTTGTCAGTTGCAATTTTCAACAGTGGCATTATGCAGTATTTGTCCTTTTGTGACAAATATTTCTGAGATATTTCACTCAGCATTCACAATAGCAAAGAGTTGAAAACAACCCAAGTGCCCATCAACAACAAATGGATAGAGAAGCTGTGGTATATCCACACAATGGAAAACTATACTGCAAAAAGCCAAGGAACTCATGAAATAGTATACAAAATTGGTGACCCTGGAGGACATTATCCTGAACATCTTCATTTCTTAATACTTTAAAGAAACCTTTCACAGCAGCTTTGTCCACTGCAATAAGTCTTTTTTTATTCCTTGACTGCTGTTTCCATGAGTGTTGATTGTTGATTCAAGTGAAAAGAAATCCTTGAAAAGTCCAAGCTTCTCTCCATTTATCACGGTGCTGCCTACTGATCCAGTTGTGAAGATTTTTCCCCCCTGATGTTGATGATATAACCCCTACTTCAGTCTGTAGTCTTTGATTTTCATCATTAAGTGCTTCAAGTCCTCTTCACGTTCTGCAAGCAATCATCTGTAGACATATGCTTCTTGCTGTGCACCGTTGCATTGGAACTAACCCATAGCTGACCCTCCAGATGGTTTTCAGAGGTAGTTAGTCACATGGGAGGAGATTGCCTACCCTTCTCTGGTGGAGCAGCTGGTGGCCTCGAATGTATGCCTTCGGGATTGCAGTGTGGCTTCTTGCCACCAGTCCACCAGAGCCTATAATATAAGCATAGGCATATGTTTATATATCTGTATATGTAAACAAGGTATAGCTGTACATTGCAGGCTGTTAATAGGTCTTCCTTCAATCCAATTGTGTTTTCATATAATCCAGTGCCTCAGCTTCTTAGCTCAGTATCTCTTATGCATGGTAGAAGGATGAACCTTGATATGTACATGACTGCCTCTTGGTCTATACACAGGTTCTACAGAGGCACAGTTAGTGTTCTGGAATGAAAGAAACACATTCTTTCACAGTTGTGAAGGCCAGAAGGGGGAAATCAAGGTTTCACAGCTTTATACTTCCTCTAACGGCTCAAGGGGATCTGTCAATATTTGCCTCCTCTAGTCTCTAGTGGTTCTAGAAAGCCCTTGATTTGTGAGCACATAACATCAACCTCTACCTCTCTGTCCATGGTCCTCTCCTGGATGTCTCTCTGTATGTCCTCTCCTCCTCTTCTTCATTAAATGTGGGCCCCACCCTGATCTACTAATATCTATTCTTGATTTAACCAATTTGATCAGCGAAGACCCTATTTGCTTATTTGGAAGTAAATTTGGTCACAACTTTGGGTGAACCAAGTACAGATGTTATCTCTTAAGTCCATCTTTATGAAAAATAATTGTGTGAGATATAATTGCACCATGATATAGTCGGGAAGATATCTATTTGTTTATCTGAGAGTAACCAATCTCCATTCAAAACTCCCTCCCCTTTCATACCTTTATTTATTGCTCTCTTCATATACAAACACACGATTATGAAATTTGGAGATAACAGAAGGGGGGGAACCCCAAGCCTCCCAGAAGAGTAAGGTTTGATGACCTTTGCCTGAACCTGGTATTTAACAAGCACCTACCGTGTCTGTCACATCCAATAAAAGGTGGGTAGAAGCTGTCCTTGGCAAACACTATGCATTTTCCTTTTTCCTGTTCCCTCACATAACCCATTTTGACCTTTCTCACCCTCTCAGATATGATATGCTTTATTCGTTCTGCTTTTATTAGTGTGGTCTGACCCCTTTACTTCTCAGTCCACGTCTGTGGAATATTTTCCTAGCATTGGCTCTCTGACATTCCCCCTCTGAATCTCTGAGACTCCCTAGGAAGTAGAATGCACAAAACAATCTAGGAAAAACAGAGGGGAGATGTGGTAGATATTAATGGGTTTTTTTAAATGTTACATCAATACAAAAACCTGTTCTAGAAGTTAGATGCAAGGAAGAGAGTGAGTTAAGTGACAGAATACAGGACTCAAATCATGATTATAATGTAATAGCCATGCAGCCATAGGCTACTCACCTTCCTTAATCATAAAATGAGATTACCTAAGATTGTAAAACAACATTATCTTCATTATTGATTTTTTGAGAACTAAAAATGGAATGAAATATTGAAAAGCACTTTTCCCAGTCTTCCTCCTGGTAAGCACACCTGTATCGCCATAGAACTCCACAGTGCTCAATAAGGTTTTCAAAGACTGATTTTTAGAAAGTAGATCATCAACTCCTTATTCTGAGATGCATCCGGCTGTACGGGAATCTACGTTCTTTCTGTTAGCAGCCAGCACAAAACAATGCCAGGAGCTGATTGTGGAACAGACCACCAGCTACTCATATGCAAGGAAGTTCAAGCTGAAGCTGAGAAAAATTAAACCGAATCCACGGGAACCAAAATATGACTTTGAGTCCATCCCAACTGAATTTCAGAACCATCTCAGGAACAGGTTTGAGGCCTTGAACACTAATGAGCGAAGACCTGATGAGTTGTGGGAGGATGTCAAACGTATCATCCAGGAAGAGTGCAAACGGTCATTACAAAGACAGAAGAGGAAGAAAAGACCAAAATGGATGTCAGAAGAAACTCTGAAG
>NW_006399893.1:1197630-1226389 GCF_000299155.1 Elephantulus edwardii | reverse complement strand
CAGCGGTGAATGAATGGAAACCCAAAATCTCTGTAAATGTTTATGAAAATTAATAAAATATAATTATAGAAAAAAAATTGGGAAAGGCGTATGCCAGGGATGTGTCCTGTCTCCATACCTTTTCAACCTGTTTGCAGAACAGATTATCCGAGAGGCTGGGCTCTATGAGGAAAAGTGTGGCGTCAGGATTGGTGGAAGAGCTATCAACAATCTGCGTTATGCAGATGACACAACCCTGCTTGCTGAAATTGAGGACCTGAAATGCTTGCTGCAGAGGGTCAAGGACTACAGCCTTCAGTAAAGATTGAAGCTCAATGTCAAGAAGACAAAGGTTCTCACCACTGGACCAATTGGCAGCATCAGTATGGATGGTGAAGAGATTGAGATTGTTAACTTTAGTCTGTTTGGCTCCTAGGTCAACACTCTTGGCACCAGTAGCCAGGAAATTAAAAAATGTATTGCGATGGGAAGGTCTGTTGTTAGGGACCTCTCCAGAGTACTGAAGAGCAATGGTGTCACCCTGAAGACTAAGGTGCATCTGATACAGGCTATGGTATTTGCAGAAGAGATTATCTGGGAGGCTGGGCTCTATGAGAGGAAATGTGGCATCAGGAATGGAGGAAGGCACACCAACAATCTCCGTTATTCAGATGACACAATCCTGCTTGCTGAAACGGAGGAGGACTTGAAGTGCTTGCTGAAGAAGGTCAAGGACTGCAGACTTCAGTATGGATTGATGCTCAATATCAAGAAAGCAAAGATTCTCACCACTGGGCTGACTGACAGCATGGTGGTGGATGGTAAAGAGATTGAGATTATTAACAGCTTTAGTTTGCTTGGCTCCACAATCAACACTCTTGGCACCAGTAACCAGGAAATTAAAAGATGTATTGTGATGAGAAAGTATGCTGTCAGAGACCACTACAAAGTACTGAAGAGCAATGATGTCACTCTGGAGACTAAGGTGTACCTGATACAAGCCATGGTCTTTGTAATCACTTGTTATGCATCAGAGACCTGGACAATGACTAGGGAGGATAGATGGAGAATTGATGTCTTTGAGCTATGGTGTTGTAGAAGTATATTGAGTATACCATGGACTGCTACAAGAACAAACAGGTTTGTCCTGAAGAGGGTTAAACCAGGCTGCTCCTTGTAGGCAATGATTTGAAGCTAAGTGTGACATACTATGGATATGTTGTAAGGAGAGACCAATCTTTGGAGAGGCATGCCAGGCTTGGGATGGTGGAGACACAGTGCAGGAGAGGAAGGCTCTCAATTAGATGGATTGATTCAGTGACTGGGGCAATGGGGGTAGGTGTGTCAGAGATGATTAAATTGGCAGAGGATAAAACACAATTTAGGGTTATTGTACATAGGGTCTCTATGAGTCGCAGGTGACTCAATAGTACATAACAACAATAAGACTATATGCCCCTAATCAAAGCCAAAAGCCAATGCCATTGCCAGCTTGTTTATTTTGACTCACAGTGACCCTGTGTGTCACACAGTAGAAATGTTTCATAGGCTTTTCTCAGCTATAATCTATACAGTTCGCTTACAGGAGCAGTTTGCTAAGACTTTCTGCCAGACAACCACTGAGAAAGTTTAAACTTCTAACCTTTAGCTTAGCCTCTAATTACAAACAATTCAATCTACCCAGGGACCTGCCTTGGCCACAGGAAGTGATTAAACACTACAGCCAAAACAAAAAGCTCAAGCCTGCTCATTGCCATCAAGAGGGAACCAACCAAAGGCTGCCCTTCTTGCAGCCCTCCGGAGGCTGTCAGTCATGCGGGAGGAAGTGGTCCATCCTTTTCCAGTAGAGCTACTGGTATATTTGAATCATCAGAGAGGAGCAGGGTAAGACTAGACCACCAAAGCTCCCTAAAACAACACCACCACCACAACAGCGAAGTTCTACTCTGAGCCACAGTGATCACTGTGACTTGAAATTAACAGAAATGGAAAGAAAGAAAACAGGACAAAACAAACAAAATACAGCAGTGAATTTAGGTTTTGGTTTTGACTATGAGAAATAGGAAGCTCTGGTGGCCTTGTGGCTAAAAGCTGCACTGCAATCCAGAAGGCATGCAATTCAATTCCATCAGTTATTCTGCGGGAGAAGGATGGGCAATATCCTCCCAAACAATTAACTGTCTTTGAAATCCCCACCCATGGGAGGGTCAGATATGGGTTGGTTTTGACTCTCTGGTACCTAACAACATGAGGAAAATAGTTCTAAGGTAATACAAATTGCAGTCTTTGGAGAGGGACATCAAGCTTGAGAGGGTGAAGGGACAACATAAGAGAGGAAGGTCCTTGAGATGGATTGACTCAGTGACTGGGGTAGTGGAAATAGATGTCAGAAGCAATAATGTTGGCTCAGGATAGAGCAGAGTTCAGAGCTGTTGTACATATAGGCTCACAATGAGTCATAAGTAACTTGGCAGCACATAAAAATAACAAGGAACTCATGCAATATTATTCAAAATGGGTAACCCTAGAGGACATTATGCGAGTGAGGTATCTCAGTCACAAAGGGACAAATGCTATATGGTGCCACTGTTGTAGAATGAGGCTGGCATTGGGATGGGGGTAAGACTGAGAAAAACTGGATGAAATATGTTTACGGCATTGAAGTCTATGGGGGAGAGAATAGTCTAAAAGTATTATATTTTAGGGCTTTATTTTTATTGTAGGAGTACGCAATGAGGGTTGTAGAGTGGATTATATTTGGGGGTGGGGGGTGGGGTTTGGGGAGGTGCCGGGGGGGATTGTGTACCAATGAGGGAGTTTTTATTTTGCTTTTCAAGGAGAGGAGCAAACGGGGGCGGGGGGTGAGGTGTGAAATGAAAAATAAAGAAACTAAATTAAATAAAAATAATAATAAAAATAACATGTTATTGTGTACCACAGAATTGGATCCTTTGGAGGTTTTTCAGAGGCAGCAAATCATATGAGAGTTATTTGCCCATATTTCTCCCACGGAGCAGCTGGTAAATTTGAACGAAGTACCTCTGCATTAACAGTGCAATTGCTATAAGCACTAAGCCACTAGAGCTCCCATGTTACTGTATTCTCATATATGTATTATTATCCTTTAGTAGTTATTCTGGCTCCTTAATCACCAGGTCTACAAACTGAATACATTAGCAGTCTAAAGAGACAGAAGTAAGAAAAAGCAAGTCTTATGCTGCTGTAAGTATAAAATCTGCCTTCTTTGACTTATTAACTGCAGGCACCTCTCAGCAACCAGGCCACAGTCACTACCCAGAGCTGTGATTAAATCTAAGCACGTGTTTACTTTGCACTTTTCTTTTGCTTGTTTCCCTATTCTCCTCTTGACTGCTCCTAGGAAAGAAACAGAAGTTTATTTAATCAGCTAGTCAAGGAAAATCTCCCTTTGTAGTTCTCACAGAACAGAGGAGTATATACAAAAAGTGATCATTTATGAAACCAGGTGAAATGGCTCATTTTCCCTTCATTTTAACCACATGCTTAAGGAGATATTTTCAGGAACAAAACAAAATGAATAAACAGAAGAATGTTTTACTATTTTCTCAAAAAGATTTTTTTTTTTCTGTGACATTTTGCAACGAGATAAAATTATTTCTCACGTTTAAAAAAAAACCACCAAAAAACAACTCTTATCTTCACACACAAACAAAAGGGAGAAAAAAATAAACCCACCTCACTAAATTGACATTTTTCTTCCCCAGAGAACATCTTTTTTTCACCTCTTCAGTCAGCTTCAGGTGTTAAAAGAAAAGGCTGTGGTGTCTCTAACTCCTACCAACTATGAACCATTTTCAGCCCTGCAAAAATGAAAATTAACATCTTGAGTTTATGGGGTTGGCATTCACAGACAAACCAGGCCTCACATCCGAATATAAATATTTCTGGACAAAAAGTAAAGAAGCTGGTAGGAAAGACTCAAACTTCTCAGGTACCATTCCTCTTCCACAGCCTTGTAGGAATACACACACACACACACACACACACACACACACACACACACACACACACATTTCTGCTGATTCAAAGACCTAACACTCCACTAATCAAACACTAAGAACAAAGTAATTTGTTCCAACAAATCCTTTCCAAATAGCTAGCTAGTGCACTTCAAAGGTAGATCTTGTGTCTTTCCTTTATAATAGCCATGGCCAAGGGACTTGGGATTATAAATAATTATTTGAGGGTAAAAGGCACAGGAGAAGCAAAGGGAAGGGGACCGTTCTAAATGAAGATTTCATAGCACTTCAACATCGGTGTGACCACAGAATGAAAATGAATCTGTGTTGGCCTTTGTGGTAATTTTGGCCTCCTATTCTTTACCTAGTGCTCAGGACACCAATATTTTTCCAATTTACTCAGTGTGGAGGGGGTGGAACTTGTGATAAAGACAAACACCTCTATTTACTCTTAGAATATACAATTACCATGCCTGGGATCTTTTTTACAGGAAGCAACTTCAGAGAGAGGCAGCCTGAATTTGGCCCTTCAACATAACTGAAAATTATAAAATTTCCAGCACCTTCCACAGTTGCTTTTATTAAGAGCGTTAACAATGGTGGCCAGTGTCTATTTGGTCTTAAAGACCTCATTCATCAGGAAGGCAGCACCTTTTTCCCTGGGAGAAAGGCCAGTCCTAACAGAAAGGCAGTTAGTTACATATGAACATAGTCAGGCTCTTTGCATAACCTGGTCTCCTGAATTAGACACACTCACATCAAGAAGCCATATTAAACAGAGCATGGTAAAAATCTGAAAAGATATCTGGTAGGGTTGCATTCTTTCACCACAGCTATTCAATTTATATACTGAACAAATAGTTTGAAAACTAGATGATATGAAGCAGAATGTGGCATCAGGATGGGAGGAAGCCTCATCAACAACCCGCATTATGCAGATGAGATAACCTTACTTGCAAAATCGGAGAAAAACTTAAAACACTTAATGAAAAAGATAAACTACAATCTTCCATATGGATTACACGTAAATCTCAAGAAAACAAAAATCTTCACATCTGAACCAAGAGGCCGCATCGTGATAGACGGAGAAAACACTGAAATTGTCAGGAATTTCATTTCTTTGTATCTATAATCACCCATTAAAGCAGCAGCCAGAAGATAAAAGATATGTTTCATTAGGCAAATCTGCCATTAAAGATGTAAAAAAGGTTATAAAGTTATAACTACTGAGGCAGTTCTGACTCATGGCTACCTAAGACTATAAATCTTTATGAAGCGAGATTGGCCATAGTTCTCCCAAGGAATGAGTGGTGGATTCAACCCCTAACCCTTTGGTTAACAGTCCTATGTATTAAGCACTATGGAGCTGAATATTTTATTTATAAGCTGTCTAATTGTGGGGAAGTAGAGTGACTTCTTTGAGTCTATTTGCTAATCTGTAATGTCATTATTTTATGACCCAGTGAGTTGAAACTAACTCATAGCCATCTCTCCAGTGGGTTTTCAGAGACTGTAAATCACACAAGAGGAGATTTCTTCTATTTTTTTCTGTGGGACCACGGGTGAGTTCAAACTGCCTAACTTTGAGTTGGTAGCACAACTCCTTACCCACTAGGCCACCAAATATAGGAAGATAATTTCTGCCAACCTACTCATTCAAGTTAAAATGACGGACTAATGAACCAGTATGTTGAAAGTGTTTTGGGAAATTGTAAAGTTCTGAATGAATGTGTAAAGTATTTAGAAATATATCTCATACATTTTACTTTTTATCTTATGCATTTTAAATCTATGCAAGTGTTAAATTATTTGTAAGCCATCCTTGTTCTTTAGAACTTGATAAAGAGCAAAGAAGTCACTTTAAAGAATAAGGTGCATCTGATCCAAGCTATGGTATTTTCAAGCTTTTTATGCATCTGATAGTTTGTTAATGACTAGGGCAGACTGAAGAGGAATCAGTGCATTTGAGTTGTGGTGTTGGTGAAGAGTATTAAATACTTCATGAACTGCCAAGATAATCAATCTGTCCTGAAAGAAGTGCTCCCAGAGTGCTCACTCTTCTGAGGCAAGTGTGGTGGAACTTCTCGCTTGCTTTGGGCATAATTTCAGGAAGAAAAAAAAATCTTGGAAGTTGCATCATGCTGGGAAAGGTAGAGGGCAGGGAAAGAGAGAAAGATCCTCACTGAGATATGGACACCGTGATTGCTACAAGCTACAGTGGGTATGCCAGAGAGCTTGAGGATAGCGCAGGATAGGACAAGGGTCAGATCTGTTGTTCATGTGGTAGCTTTGAAGAGCGTGCAACTCAAATGCAAAGTCATTGCCACGGAGTAAGAACCAACTCATAGATAACCCCCTGCAGGTTTTCAGAAGCTCTAAATTGCATGAAAGGAGATTGTCCATCTTTCTCCATTGGAAACACTGGTGTATTTGAATAACCAGTAAGGAGCTAACTTTTGGGTTAGCAGTGCAACTCCGTACACCCTGGCATCAGAGTTCCCATGCACAGAAGTGCATGTAAGAACACACACACACACACACACACACACACACACACACACTCTCTCTCTCTCTCTCTCTCTCTTTCTCTCTCTCTCTCACACACACACACAATGCCATTGAGGAGATTCAGTCTGGTGGAGATTCTATGTGTTATACAGTATAGAAATAAATCACTAAGTCACATAGAGTTGATATAATCTTCATGGACACTGATAACCAGATTTCCAGGATTTCTTTCTGTATTGCTCCAAAGAGAGTTAGACCTGCCAACGTTTATTTTAAGTTGGTGGTTGAGTGAATTGTAACCTCATGTGGTGGTAAGGTGGGAGTGTGGAGGGCTGTGGCTGGGTATGCACTGCACCACCTCATTTATTCACCCACACTTTTTAGCATGTGCCCTGTGCTTAGTAGGTAATTACAGAGCAAGCAAGTGAGGTGTTAAGGAAACTCGGTGAAAGGTTTTCTAACCCAGATGGTAAAGTCCTGTAAAGCTTTGCATAGGAAGAAAAAAAAAGTGAGTTATTGTTTTTATATGCCACATTAAGTTACAAGAGCCATGGAATTCCTTCATAGGTTCTGAGACACAGTCATTTAGAGAATGACAGCTCTTCACTTGTTCTACTGTAAATAGTTTTATTCTTTCAACAAAAAAACATAAATGGGCATTATGTAGGAAAGGCGAGGGAGTGGAAGAGGGGGATAAAGTCCCTTGGAAACTCCATATATCAACTTGACTGAAACTATCATTAAAAAAATAACAAGGTGATTTTTTTTTGTTTTTTTTGTATAGGTTTCAAACTTATTTGCCTACAGAAGATACAAGCTTCTCATTCAATTGATATTGTCTTTAATAAAGGTCCCAAAATAGGCTTTTATCTCTCACAGAAGTGAATCATTACTAATTTGTGCAATCAAATGCTGTTTATACAACTACCGTCTGTGAAGAAGAGGTGCTCCAGGCTTCATCACAGACACCAGGGCTGAAACACATGGAAATTCAAGCACTGACCATATTACTAAGAGCTTAATGATGATAAAACAGTAAAAAAAGAGAGAGAAAATTATTACATTGGACAATGTTGCACAGAGGATTAATCAATAGACATTTATCATGAACTTAGGAGGCACTGAAGGATAGAAATGAAAACCTAAGTAAGATATGGGACTTGACCTCCACGACTTTGCAGTTCAATATAGAAGAGGGGAAAGTTAACAGGCAATTATGGTGCAGAAATAGGAAGGGAGACTGTGGGGCCTCTGAGGAGAGCATAGTAAAGAACCAGAGGTTGTACAGAAAGTGATCAACTGAGCACAACATCTGGTTCTATGGCAAAGGGTGTGGCTGACTGACTTAACAGTATTTCCTTCCTAACAGAAAACGTCTAAGATTTAGAACAAAATAGATGAGTCAAATTTAATCGAATGAGTCAAAGTCTTTCTATTCTACTTTTTTCCCCCTGAGATGGGTTTAGGAGTAACCATGTGACCCACTTCTGGCCAATGAAACCCAACAGGAGATTGGCTGAGAGCCTTCTGAGAAAGTTTCTACCTGATGTTGCCCATCACCATAACACCTTTTCTTTCCTAAAAATATTTGATGCTTCTAGCTGCTGCGGCTGTTTTGTGACCACAGAGGGAGACATCAGCAGTCACAGGAAATAAGCAGAGAGAAAAGATGGAATTCCGGGAATTGTCAGCCAAAGAACTAACCATAAGCTGACAAATTCCTGTGCTACTTGAGGCACTAAGCAAACATTCTCTTGCTTGTATCTGGAATATTCAAATTCATAGAGTGTGAAATGAATAAAACATTGTTCCTGACCTCATAGCCTCACAGACTAGTTAAGAAAATGAAATTCTGGGAAATTTGGTCTGGGTCTTAATGTATGACTAAGAGTTTATCAGATAGCCTATTAAAAAGATAAGGCATTGTAAGGACAAAGGGAAAAAAACAGGAATGATAAATGGATGGCAGACGGTAAGGGCCATGGCCATGGGTGGGTGTCTAGGCTTTGTCTTATGAGCAATTAAAAATTAATATCAATCAAGGTGTTTTGTGTTTAGAGAATATTTTTAGGCTTAGTTTGGTCTTTAATTGTTTCCTTTTTTAAAAAACTTTTTATTTTATATTGATTAGCATACACAATTTGTGCACATTGTGTTTCACATTTTCCTCCATTCACACTGTATTTTGTACAATCGTTCCTATACATTTTATAAATGTAATCTCAATTGAATTATGCTCACCGTTACTCCGTCTTTTGAGGTTCTCACAGGATCTTTTCCATTTCCTTTACCCACTCCCCTCCATCCACCAAATTGTGCGACTGTATGATTTTCCCCCTGCCCAGCCTCAGCCTTTTGCTCCCACTCCTTCCCCCTTGTATCCCCATGCACGTTTTACTAGTTATCCTTCTATGTTTACAATAATGGTCTCATGCAGTATTGATCCTTATGAGACTGACACAGTTCACTCAGTATAATGTTCTCTAGTCTCTCCCGAGATATGAAGTAATTTTCAAAAGTGTTACTCCTCAAGTGCTATTTAATATTCCCCCTTGTGAATGTACCATAATTTCTCTATCCATTTGATGTGATTGAACATTTGGGCTATTTTCATGTTCTTGAGCTGATAAGTAATGCTGCTATGAACATTGGTGTACAAATCTCTGTTTGTGTCTCAGTTCTAATTTCTTGAGTGTATATTCCTAGCAGTGGAATAGCTGGGTCACATGGAATTACTATGTTCAGCTTTTTGAAGAGACATCATGCTGCCTTCCTGACTGGTTGTATCATTTTACAATCATACTAACAGTGTAAGAGAATTCCTATCTCTCCACATCCTCTCCAACATTTATTGCTTGCTGTCCTGTTAAAACTTCACCAATGCTAATGGTATTAGATGGTATCTCATTGTTATTTTAATTTACATCTCTCTTTTGCCAGTGATATTGAGCATTTTTTATGTTTCTATTGACCACCTGAATGTCTTCCTCTATGAAAAGTCTTTCCATATTTTTATCCATTTTGTAGTTGGGTTATCAGTCTCTTTTTTTTTTTTTTTTGTGGAGGCTCTGGAGTATTCTGTAAACTTTTGTATGAGACCTTTGACTGAAATGGTATTGCCAATTTCACCCACCCCCACCACCCCCTAGTTAGTAGGTTTTTTTTCACCTTGTTGGAAAAAGTTTTTGATATGCACAAGGATTTAATCTTTAGAAGGTCCCATTCATCAATTTTTGTCAGCCTCTTTATACCGTAGGCTAGACCTTCTAAGCTTGGCCCCACTTTATCTCTTAAGATCTTTATGGTTTGAGGTTTTACTCCTAGGTCTCTGATCTACCTTGAGTTAATTTCTGTGTATAATGTAAAGTGTGTATAGTGTATCATCTTTCTGCAGGTAGCAATCCAGTTTTGCCAGCACCATTTGTTGAAGAAATTGTCATTTCTCCATTTAGTAGGCTTGTTTCTTTGGGGAATATCAGTTGACCATTGACGAATAGTTTAATTTCTAGATTCTCCATCCTGTTTCATTGGTCTATGTTCCTGTTATTGTACCAATACCTTGCTGTTTTAGTAAGTACAGCTGTATAGTAGGTTTTGAGATCAGGGAGTGCTATGTCTCCCTCTTCATTCCTGTTGTTCAGAAATATTTTGCTTATTCAGGATCTCTTTACTTTCCATATAAACTTGACAATTCCCTTTTCTATCTCTTTGAACAAGGAATTTGGCATCTGTATTGAGATTGCATTAAGTATGTAGATTCTTTTTGGTACAATTGTAATTTTCAATATATTAAGTCTTCCTATCCATAACAGGAAACATTTTTCCATTTATTTAGGTCTTTCATTGTTTCTCACAAAAGTGTCTTGTAGTTTTCTTTGTAAAGATCTTTTGTGTCTCTGGTTAGAGTTATTCAATGTGTGGTTGGCTATTGTAAATGGTCTTGCTTTCTTGTTTTGCTTCTCGGTGCTTTCTTTGTTATTGTAGAGGAAACCCACTGACTTTTGGGTCTTGATCTTTTATCCTGTCAGTCTACTAACTGTCACTCTACTAACTCTAACAGGTTCTTTTGTTGAGATTTTGGGTTTTTCTGTATACACTATCATATCATCTTCAGATAGTGACAGTTTTAGCCACCTCTTTGCTGACCTGGATGCCTTTTGTTTCCTTCTCTTGTTGTATTCAATACAATATTGAATTGCAGTGGTGACAGTTGGGCAACCTTGGCTGGCCCCTGTTTGCACAGAAAATACTTTTTACTCTTTCTTCATTGATAAGGATAGTGGATCTTGGTTTTATGTTTATACTGTTCTCAATATAGAGGAAATTATCTTCCATTCCTATTTTGCTAAGTGTTTTAATCAAGAGGGGAATGTTGGATTTTATCAAAGGTCTTTTCTACATCAATTGCTAGGCTCATATAGTTCTAGTTATTTGCTTTGTTAATTTGATTAATTATACTCATTGTTTTTCTTATGCTGAACCACCCTTGCATACTTGTTATGAATCTCATTTGGTCATGATTTTTTTTAATGTACTGTTTGTTGGATTCTATTGGTCAAGATTTTGTTAAGGATTTTTGTGTTTATATTCATGAGAGATATTGGTCTGTAGTTTTCTCTTTTAGATAATATCTTTGGTTGGCATTGGTATTAGGGTTATATTAGTTTCATAGAATGACTCTAGGAGTGTTCCTTATTTTTCTATGTTTTTAAATACTTTAAGTAAGTAGAATTGGTGCTAGATCTCTGAATGTTTGGTAGAATTAAGCTATGAAGCAATCTTTTTTGTATGGAGAAGTTTTTTTATTTTTTAAATAAAATTTTCATTTCATATTGGTTTACTTACAAAGTTTATATGCATTGCTTTTCACACCAGATATTTCCCCATTTCCTTTACCCACTCCTCCATCCATCCATCAAACTATGTGACCCTATGATTAACCACCCCTCCACCTCACCCCATCTCTCCTCTGCCCATCTTTACCTCTTTGCACCCCTCCTCCCCGCCTTGGATCCTCAAACATGTTCTACAATAATGGTCTTATGTAGTATTTATCCTAATGGGATTGAGTTAGTTCACTTAACATAATGGTCTCCAGTCCCTCCCAAATTAGGCAGTAATTTACAAAATCATTGCTCCTGTGTGTTACATAGTATTCCATCATATGAATATACCATAATTTTTCAATCCATTCAATTGTGGTTGGACATTTGGACTATTTCCATATTCTTGCAATGGTGAATAACACCACTATGAACATTGGTGTACAAGTCTTCATTTGTGCCTCAGTTCTCATTCTCTCGGGTTATATAACTGGGTCATATGGAATTTCTATGTTCAGCTTTTTAAGGAAGGACCAAACTGTTTTCCAGAATGGTTGTACCATTTTATAATCCACCTCCAATCTTATACAACAATGTATAAGAGTTCCTATCTCACCACATCCTCTCCAACATTTATTAATTGCTGTCCTGCTAAACATTGCCATGGTTATTAGAGTGAGATGGTACCTCATTGTGGTTTTGACTTGCATCTCTCTTATTGCTAGTGATTTTGAACATTTCTTCATGTGTCTGTTGGCCATTTGAATATCTTCCTCTGTGAAAATTCTTTCCATGTCTTTTGTCCATTTTGTGTTTGTGTTATCAGTGTTTTTCTTGTGGATGCTCTGCAGGATTCTGTAAATTTTGTTATGTAAGACCTTTGTCTGAAACGGTATTGCCAAATATTTGTTTTCAGTCAGTAGGTTTTTTTTCCACAGTGTGGGAAAAAATTTTGATGCACACAGGTGTTTAATCTTTAGAAGATACCATTCATCAATTTTATCCTCTCCAGATTGTGCATTTCTGGCTTTATTTGGCAATCTCTTTATACCATAGATTATGCCATCTAACCTGATGCCAGTTTGTCTCTGATGAACTTTATGGTTTGTGAATTTATTCCAAGTCTCTGATCCACCTTGAGTTGATATTTTTGTTTGGAGTGAGATGTGGATCTTGTTCCAGCTTTCCACAGGTATCAGTCCAGTTTTGTCAACACCATTTGTTGAAGAGGTTGTCATTTCCCCATTTGATACGTTTTATTTCCTTGTTTGAATATCAGCTGATTATACATAGCTGGGTCTATTTCTGGGTCTTCAATTCTGTTCCATTTGTCTATTTGCCTGTAATTGACAAGTACCATGCTGTTTTGGTTACTATCACTGTGTAGTAGGTTTTGAGGTCAGGGAGTGCTATGCTTCTTGGGGAGAAGTCTTTTTATGACTTTCTCAATTAATTTATTTGTGTGTGTGTGTGTGTGTGTGTGTGTGTAATGGGTCTGTGCAAGTGTTCTACATCTGTCCAAGTCTATCCAAGTAGGGCATGAGTTTCAAGGAATTTGTCCATTTTCTCTAGGTTTTCTGCATTTACTCTAGGCAAATTTACTTCATGCAGAATGAGTTATTTAAAGCTAAGTAAAATTTCAAATTTATCAGAGCAAAGTAAGTGCAGAACTAGAAAGAGAGAGATGGCCAGAGAAAGGGAGTCCACTAAAGAGTGACAAATGGTGGATTTGCTGAGATTCTTTTCTCCAAAACTAGTAGTTCTATAATTTACTCTGGAACTAAAGTCACAGGACTTTCAGTGATTGATTTTCCCATCACACTTTCTACTCAAACTCCTCTGCATAGATTTGAACATGTTTTCCAAGAGAAGCAAAATATGGTAACTGTACCATTTGGGCATTGTTCTGTACCAAGATAAGCTATCTTCCCCCTCTTTTTTATTATGCTTCATTCATGTATACATTTTTTCACTCTCTCCCTCCACCACCAAACCTTTCTACCTCATGAATTCTCCCCTCCCCACTCTACGCCCTCCTGTTCCCTCCCTTTCCCTCTTTAGATATCCATACACATCTCATCTCATCTCATCTCATCTCATTGGTTATCCTTCTGTTTTTACACCAGTGCTCTTATACAGTATTTGTTCTTATGAGTCTGAGTTAGTTTACTTAGCATAATGCTCTCTAGCCTCTCCTGTAAGCATTTTTCAGAATCATTGCTCCTGAATGCTGCATAGTATTCTATTGTGTGAATACCACAGTTTCTCAATTCAGTCATTTGTTGATGGACATTTGGGCTGTTTCAATTTTATTGTTATTGTGCATAACGCTGCTATGAATATTGGTATACAAGTGTCTGTTTATATCTCAGTTCTGTTTTCCTTGGCGTATATTTCTAGCAGTGATGTATTTTTGTTATGTGCTATTGAGTTGTCATAGTGATCCTATGTACAACAGCCCTAAACCCTATTCTATCCTATACCAATCTCACTGTCTCTGGCACCTACCCCCAATACTCCAGTCACTGAATCAATGAATCTCATCGAGGGTCTTCCGTTCTTGCGCTGTCCTTCTATCCTTCCAAGCATGATGTCCATCTCTGAGGACTGGTCCCTCCTGGCAACATGTCCAAAGTATGTCACATCATGCTTCAGAATCCTTGCCTCCAAGGAGCAACCTGGTTTAACCAACCTTCTCCAGGATGGACGAACTTGTTTGTTCTCTTAGAAGTCAATGGTATATTCAATACTCTTCTCCAACACCACACTTCAAAGGCATCAATTCTCCTTGTATCATCCCTAGTCTTTGTCTAGCTCTCTGATGCATAGTAAGTAATTGTAAAGAACATGGCCTGAATCAGGCACACCTTCATCTCCAGAGTGACATTATTGTTCTTCAGTGCTTTGGAGAGGTCTCTGACAGTAGACTTTCCCAATGTAATAGGTCTTTTAATATCCTGGCTGCTGGGCCAACAGTATTAATTGTGGAGCAAAGCAAACTAAAGTTGTTAATCTCAATGTCTTCATTATAGCTGGGTCATATATTCAGCTTTCTGAGGACATGTCATACTGCCTTTGAAAGTAGTTATTGTTATTGTGTACTGTAGAGTAGGAACCAATCCATAGCTGGCCCTTCAGAGGGTTTTCTGAGGCAGTTAGGAGCACTGTGTCCATCCTTCTTCAAGTAGTTGTACCATTTTATAATCCCACTAACAGTGTATGAGAGTTCCAATCTCTTCATTACCCTCTACAACATTGTTGCTTGCTGTCTTGTTAAATTTTACCACTGTCACTGGGGTGTGATGGTATCTTATTGTAGTTTTGATTTGCATCTCTTTTATTGCCAATGATTTTGAGCAATAGCTTTGCCACAAGGTATAGCATAATTTTTCAAATAGCTTAACCTAACTTACTCTGATTTCCCCTGTCACTTTTCCTGCACCAGTGACTTCAGTTTGTATTCATTATTTAAATAATTTTCTCAGAAAATAACTTAATTGGCCTAGCAATAATAAACTCTGTGAAATTTGTGACTTTTTGTGAATATGAGCATTAAAAAAGAAAACACCCCCTAAAACCCAAAACTTTTTTAAAACAGAAAAACAAAACCAGGAGTAAGCCAAGGTTGAATGCTATTTTTCCAGGAAATCAGAGAAGCTTAGCAAGAAGAACACAGAAAAGCATGCAAAGTCCAGAGGCTTGAGTTCAAGCACTGCTCAGCTGCTTATGAACTGTGCAGCTGACAGGAGTCTCTCAACCTCAGTTACTCTCCTTAGTGGATGAAATATTCTTCAGCATTTGAAACTGCCAAATTCAGTGACACTAAGACAAGTCATTAAGTCAACCATTAAGGTCTACTAGAGGAAGAACCTCAACCAGGTGAACTGACACAGTGACTATGTCAGAGATTGTGAGGATGGCAAAAGATAGGACAGGGTTCAGATCTGTTGTTCATAAAGTAATTATGAGGTGTACTTGACTCAATGAATGGCACCTAACAACAACATAGTACAAAATATTTGCAGAAAGCGAAGACTTGCCTGAGCCAAAAAAACAAAAAAAGTCTAGGCTTAATATGGCTTACATTTCAACATCAAGTAAAGAAAAATCTTCACTACTGGATCAATGAACAGCATCTTGATAGATGAAGAAAAGACTGAAGTTGTCAGCTATTTAATTTCCCTTGAATCTATAATCAACACCTCTCTAAAGAGGAGGAAACAGGACATGGTGGCACAGGGCCGTGAGCTTCTTTGTGAAAGGGCCAGAGAGAGTGAGAATAACACATCAACTCAGCACCCCCAAGCAGAAAGCAGATAAAGAGCCCATAGTCCAGCCCCATGGTGCCTCTAGAGCCACACCAACAGCAAGAGGTTCGTTTATTCTTTGTTGACTCACAGACTCACAGTTGCAGTGCTGAGAATGGGGTTTATTAGGGAAGTAAGTTGGAGAAAGGGAGACGCAAAGAATATTACCCGATAAAGTCCAGGTCTTAGCCTGAGTTTCAAGGCACAATTTCTCAATTAGCCCAAGCTCTGGTTTCAGTTTAGCAGTTAAATCTAGATAATCCAGTAAGGTTTACCTTAGACCAGTTATAAGACAGTTTCTCCTTCAAGCATTTGACAAGAACAGCAAAAACCTTTAACTCACTTAAAACCTGCCAACATTTCTCCACATCAATGTCAATCTCTCCAACACCAGGCTCTTTCTCTCACCATGGTCTTGCATCAGTCTACTTCAAGTCTTGCCACCACAAATCTTGTTCCCCTCAAGTCTTGTTGCCCCAAATCTTGCTCCTCATTGTGGAAAGCACTCTTCTTTTATCCTAGTCCCACAACTGTTGATGATTTGCAAAACCATGTGTCTGTAATTAAGGTAGTTGTAGATCAAAGGGGGCTAACTGTAATGTGGTAAAAAAGCCAACTTTTAGACTAAAACCACAACAACCATAGTAGCAGCAACCAGTAAATCATGATTTGTTTCATTGGCAAAATCTGAGAACAAAAACCAAGTATGTTGGCTTATAAACTAAGGTGAGCCTGACTTATGTTATTTTATTTTCCACTGTTTCTTATGGATCTGGAAGTTGGACAAAGAATACAGAAAATGACAACAACAAAGATAAGGTCTTTGGATTGATGTTGGTAAAGAGTACTGCATATCCCTTGGGCTGTCAAAAGAACATACAAATCTGTCTTGGAGGGAGTACACCTAGAGTGGATCTCAGAGGTATGGTTGGTGAGTCCTTATCTCATACTCTTTGGATTTTGTTGTCAAGAAGCACCAGCCGTTGGGGAAAGGTGTCATACGGTAAAGAGTAGAGGATCAATAAAGGAGAAGAAGACCTTCAATGACCTCACAGCAACGACAACAACAATGTACTTGATTATAGCAGATATTGTGAGGATAGTTCAGCATAGGGCATGTTTCTTAAGGATACTATGAGTTGTACACAAATGGAGAGCAACAACAATCATATTTTATTTTAAATACTTACATCTATCATTTCACAAAGTCATAGATTATAATACTCTCTGTTTAGATGAGAACACTCATACACACAGATCCCAAAAATTTTGATCAAAGTCATAATACGATTAGAATGTAGGACTATTTAACTTCAAAACATCTGTGTGTGTTTTAGGTAACTCCCCCCCCCATAACATTCCTAAGCTACTTGATTATTGTAGAAATGTTGGGAATGTATAATCAAAACAAAAAAAATCACACTATTCTCTTATATTGCTCTTAGAGTTATAGGATTATGCATGGTTTTATTCTCCTCTTTATGTCGATTCATAAAAACATTTATTTTCTTTTATATTGTATGCAAATATCCTTTCATAGTTGGCATCTAACTTTTAATACATCTTTGGACCATGCTCTGTTTATTAAATATCTCTATGAACATTTTCTCAGTCATTAAAATTCCTCATAAGTACTTTATATCTGAACCATATTTTTTTGAAAAATTACACCTTGACTATTAGATATTTAGGGTAGATTTTCATCAGGCTTCTTTCTTTGGGAAAGCATAAATAAAACTGTGTCAAACATCTTCTGCAGTGATTTTGGGAAGATGATTTACTCAGGGTATAAAACATTTTCATGGCATTATTATATATTACCATACTGCATACACACACACACACACACACACACACACACACACACACAATTCATGCCCTTGCAAGCATTCTATCAGAGTACCTGTTACACTGAAGTCTTGCTAACATTATTTTAAACATTTAAATATATCAGTCAAAAGCATTGCTCTTAGGTTGGATTCTCTAGAGAAGGTAAACCAGTGAAGTCTATATATGGCAATTTCTCATTTATCGACTAACTTGTTATCTGACATTTTGCATTTACTACACTTTTGAAAAATATATTATCTGATGATTTTATGCTTTAATGGCATACAACAAAAATAAAATCTAACATTCCACATGAGAATAGTGCTTACTGTTATAGTTAAGATTATGTCTCAATTTTGGTAGGCCATAATTGTGAGCGAGTTGTAATTATGTAATGATTCAATTTGGAAGTTCCATTAATTATGTATTCATCATCCATTTTTTTGGTTACCTTCCACTTTCACATAATGTCAATTCTCACATGACAACCTGGTGTTTGAAACCTAAAGAGGAATGGTGATATATAATTAAGTATATAGGGAGTGACTTATTGCTGAGGAATGTGTCAAGGTGATGGGAAGCCTGGCAAGGGCCAAATCTGTCACTCAAACATCAGGCTTGGGTTTTCCCTGACTCTTGTGGTTGCAGGAGCTGGCAAACCCCAAAGTACAGGTTGAATGGCAGGCTACTGGCTCATGTTCCCAGAAGCAGAAGATAATGATGAGTTGGTCTGATTCATAGAGGCCAGATAGACAACAGAACACAGCACTGCCCAGTCCTGTGAGACCCTTACAACCAACTGCTGTGCTTGAGCCTCTTGGTGCAGCCATAGTTCCAATCTTTCTCAATCCATGCCATCTGTCTTCCTCTTTCGTATGCATCCTCTAGTGACAGATATTTCTAATTAACATTTTTCTTCATTCCACTTTCCATTAACATTTATTGACTTACTCTGATTTTCATTTCTCAGTACCTTCACCTGTCCCTCAGTAAAAAAGAGCCATAACCTATTTACAATTCATTCTTTTGTTCATCCATTCATTCAAATGAATATTTAGCAAACATTTACGATTTACTGTGTAATGCAAATGATTTATACCCAGGTACAGATCTAGAGATCTCTGATGGCTTAGTGGTGAGAAGCTGCACTTGCAACCAAAGGTATGTGGTTCAAATCCACTCTCATCTGTAGGTTCAATTGAAATCAGCCTGACAACAGTAGAAGTTTTGTTTGTTTGTCTGGTTTGTGTGTACTGCACTTGTCTTAGTTTTCTAGTGTTGCTGTAAAAGAAATAACAAACATTGCTGTTGTTATGTGTCACTGAGTTGGAACCAACTTATAGGTGACCGTCCAGAGTTTTCAGAGACTGTAAATCACAAGGGAGAAGACTGCCCACCTTTCTCCCAAGTAGCAACTGATGGATTTTAAATTGCCTGCCTTTGAGTTGGCAGTGTAACTCCTTACCTACACTAAGCTGCCAGAATTCTGGAACACTAAAATTTGGTGGCTTTATGGAAAAGATTCTGTTTTCTCTTCAAAGTCCAAAGCGGAGTTTCAGACATGTCAGTCCTTTTTGTCATTCCTTGATTTCTTGGCCTGTAGTTAATGTTCAATTGACTTTGCCTTCCCTGTAATGGACATGCAACTTTACCTGAGCAACTTTTAAATAAGACCCTGCAGTGGTGCCTACCCCTTAACATAATAAAGACAACTTTATTTGTAAATAATGATGCACCCACAAATATTGAAGTTAGGATTCCAACACACATTTTGGGTACATGTAACAGAGCTGATGATCTTCAAAATTCTTGCCCTCATGGATTCTAATGAGAAGAAAAGACATTAACCATAATCACACAAGTGGAAGTTTTAGAACACAAAGTTCTGGAAAGCATATTGCTGTTGTTAGGTACTGTCAAGTTAGTCACAACTCATCATGTTGTTGTAAGACATTGAGTTGAAAATGACCCATAGCTGACCCTCCAGTGGGTCTTCAGAGGCAGTTAATTGAATGGAAGGAGTTTGCCCATTTTTCTCCCGGGAAGCAACTGGTGGATTTGAACTGAGTGCCTTCATGGTTGCAGTGTAGTTTCCTACCACTAGGCCACCAGAGTTCCCTCATAGTAACCCCATATATAATAAAATGAAACACTACCTACTTCATGCATCTTTGCAGTTATTGCTATTCTTGAGTCCATTGTTGTACCCCCTGTGCCAAACCATTTGGTTGAGGATCTTCTTTTGGTTTTTTGTTCCCCCCCCCCTTTATGATGGTTTGCTTACAACATTCATATACATTGTGTTTCACACTATTCTTCATTCACACTATGTTTCATACAATTATTTTCATGCACTGTGTTTTATAAAAGTATTCATCATTGGACCTTGCCCATCATTAGCCTGTCTTTTCACCTGGATTCTTCCCCTTTCCTTGTCCCTCTCCCTCCACCCACCAAACTGCAATCTCTTCTTCTTCGTCGTCTTAATTTTTTTTTTATAATGGTTCTGTGTTTTACCAACAGATCTTTTCCCAAGAATCAACACCTCCTGATAACAAGTAAAAAATATATGAGATACAGTCTTCTCACCCTCTCCTTTAAGAAGCATTCTGACTGCATTGCTTCCAAAATATATTTGCTTGTTCTTCTTCTGACAGACCATGGTGTCCAGTATTGTTTTCCAATACCATAATTTAAATGTGTTGATTCTTTTTCACTATTCCTATTTCTTAATCAACTTTTACATGCATATGAGGTGACTGGGAAGAACTGGCCTGATGCTCAAAGTGGCATCCTTACATTTTAGCACTTTAAAGAAGTTCTTGCCAGCGGATATGGACTGGCAATACCACCAAAGCTCCACACATAGCATGCTGTAAATAAGTCTTCCTCCAGCCCTGATGCTGCTTTCCTCTTCCTATTTGATCAACATATAGACTGAGTAAGTATGACAAGAATGATAAAGGCTCCAGCTTTGACATACACATTTCTGTATTTTAAATTACACAGTATCTCTTCTGCTATCTGGGTAATTCTCTCTTGGTCTCTGTAAAGTGAACAATAAATAAAGAGAGAAAGGAAGACCTAAGTGGACAATGGAGGACTGAGAAAGGTGGGATAAATATTGTACACTGCATTGAAACAGATGAGGGAGAGAACTGTTTAAAAGGGATATGTGATTAGATACTATTGTTATGACAGGAGTCCAGAACGAAGATAGCATAGTGGAGTGGACTTGGGGGGAGGGACTGAATAACAGTGGAAGAATTTTTACTTTTACTTTTCAAAAACAAGAGCGAATTGGGGTGGAGGCAGGGAGAAAAGTGCAACAATGAATGAATGGAAATCCAAAGTCTCTACAAACTTTCATTAAAATCAATTTAAAATAAATAAAAAGAAGCCACTAAAGTGCTACAGTCATTTTTTTGTGTTTTGAAAAGTCACTCTGGGGACTGGCTAGAGAAACAACTGGGGAATGAGAAACAACATAGCCTGAACTATGAGCTGTTGTCTGGGAGAAGCAAGAAAGTAGTTCGCACCAGGGTAAACAGAGATTAAATTAGAGTTGGAGAACTTTTCCCCCAAGAGTTTCCTGCCCTTTTCTACTCCCCTGGTTTTCTCCTATTTATCTTCAGTGTTGAATCAAGTTGCTGACACTGTAATAGTACGGCTGAGTAGATCAAATGTACTCAAGGGGAATGAGAGAAACCCACCATAAATATGTTTTTGGCTGCCTGTTGACGAGCAAAACCAAACTTACAGGTTGTAAAGCAAAGTCTGGCACCATAGAAGGAGGTGTTAAGTTGAGGTAAAAGAAACAATAAAGAAGCTATTTGTCTTTTCATGTGTAATAGATTGTTCCTGCTGTTGTTAGGTGCCCTCTCGTCAGGAATCAGAGCAACCCTGTGGATATTAGATCTAAACTCTGACCTGTCCTGTCCACCCTCATTATCTCTGTTATGCTAGAACCCACTGTTACAATCACTGTGTCCTCCTGTCTCATTGAAGGTCTTCCCTTCCTTCGTTGACCCTCCACTTTTCTGACCCCTCCTTACAATATACCCAAACGATGTGAAATGATGTTTCACCACCCATTCCTCCAAGAAGCAAGCTCTCTGCACTCTCTCCAAGATATACTTCCTTGTTCTTTTGGCAGTCAGTGGAATATTTACTGATCTTCTTCAGCATTACACTCAAAGGCATTAATTCTTCTGTCATCTTTATTTGCTGTCCAATGCTCAGATGTGTAGTAATTGAAAAGACCATGGTTTAGATCAGGCGCACCTTCATCTTTAAACTAACATCCTTGCTCTTCATCACTTTAAATAGATCCCTGACTTCAGATTTTCCCAATGCAGTACATCTTTTGATTTCCAGACTTTTCTGATAGATGGTTGATTGTGAATCCAAGTAAGATGAAATATTGACAATTTCTACCTTCACCTATCATATTGTAGCCTATTAGCCCAGTGGTGATGATTTTTGTTTTCTTGATGTTGAGATGTAATCCATACTATAGATTATAGTTAGTCCTTGATTTTTTTGCAGAAAGCACTTTAAGTCCTCTTCACTTTCAGTGAGCAAGTTGTGTCATCTGCATAATGCAGCTTGTTCTTCCAATCCTGATGCCACATTCTTCTCCATAAAGTTCAACCTCTCAAATGATTTGTTCAACATAGAGATGAAACAGGTATGGGGAAAGGATACAGCCCTGGTGCACACCTTTCTTTATTTTAAACCATGCAGTGTTCCCTCGCTTTGTGTGGAAAATAGCTTCCCAGTACAGTTTTTGTATGAGCACAATCAAGTGTTCTTAATGAAAGTGTTCTTAAGCCAAATTTTAGCCACAATTTGTTATGACTACACAGTCAAATACCTTTGCATAGTTGATAAAACACATATAGACATTTTTCTGGTACACCTGCTTTCAGCCAAGATCTATCTGACATCAACAACGACATCCTTCATTCCACAGCATCTTTTCAATCCAGCCTGACTGTACTGTTGCACTTATTTTGAAATTATCTTCAGCAATATTTTAAGAGTACAGGAAAAGGAGGTATTTCCCCCATTGTTAGTAATTTTTTTTCTCCCAGCTTCCACCGAGCCTGAGCTTCCTGACAACTCCTTCAAGTTTTCCTCCACAGCGTGGTAATCTTGTGACCAAAGAAGCTTGGGGGTAGCAATTCTCTCCATTTGAAGCACTTCCTTACATTCCACACAAAGACACCTCTCCAGCGTTACTGCTGGGGAGGGGGCGAGGGTGGCATCCCGCACCCCTGAAGAGTCTTAGTGCTCTCTAGAGTAACTTCCACCGTGTTCACACAGCACAAAGGGAATTTTCTGGTAACTCAACAATAGTACAATACCATTCTGACAGGATGAATCGAGCCATTTTAAGACTTTCACTGTTTAGACTCCAAGTTCCTGACAACTTTGCCTGTTTCTGTTATCCTTTACTGGTTTATTCCTGCTCAACAGCCATAAAGATAATGGGAACAGAACAATGCCTCATTTCACCTAGACTTATATCGTCCTTCTTAGGGTTTTTTTAAATATATTTTTTTTCTACTTTCCCCTAGCAACCATTTTCTTGTAGCCTTCAGGCAAGTCTCCTGTGATAATAGCCTTGAGAGCAAAGATCCTACACATTTGTAACAACTCCCGCATTCTTCCCTGGTCTGGGCTGAGAGGGGCCTCCTTCATTAAACTTTTCTCCAGAAGCAGGGGAGGAGGTACGTGGCATTCATCAGTCTATTTGTTAGGTCTCTGCTCCCTGACAACCTCCCTTTCTTTTGTTTCTTTATTGATTGTCTGCTGGAGGAGTTTAATGTCCAAACCCAAGCCAACTGCTGGCTCCTTGCTCTTATAAGTGACACAGAGGGCAGGGGCAGCACCAGGAGGTGGATGGGATGGATCTGGCTCACAGCCGTCACCAAAGGTCGAGGCAACTACTTCCAACTCTGTCTCCAAGGTGAGCTTTATTGCCGCTCTTGCCACACCGTTTTATGCAATGGCCTACTTGGGAATCTCCGGTCTCACCCCCACCCAAACGATCCATCACTCACCCCCACCGGAACGATCCATCACTCACGGTGCAGCAAGAGAGATCTTTCTAAAATGCGAATCACATCATGCTTCTCTCCCACTCAAAGCCTTTAGGCGGAACCCTCTTATAGAACATAAGGCTCCTCACCTTTCTGCTGAGGCTACTCATCTAGAATTTTCTTCCATGTGCTACTTTTACAGGTCTTTTTGTTTGCTTGCTTGTTTATCTAAGAAAAATCCTCTACGTATTTTTTAGATCCCAGCTCCAGTGTTACATTTTTTTGAAGGTTTTCCCACACCTCACCTCACTCCATGTCTCATTTCATTCCTAGGCACGAAGAAAAGACATTTTCTGCTATGTGACACACTGACCAATGGTACCACACTTACAGTGTTGCTATTGGGAGCTTTCCTAGCCTCTATTGGCAACATGGACAAAGTCTGAGAGACTTTGCAGCAACAGACTCAAGCATATCAGAGATGATGAGGATGGCATAGGATAGGACAGGATTCAGACCTGTTGTTCACATGTTTCTTTGAGTCATACTTGACTTGATGGAAGCTCTGGTGGCTTAGTGGTAAGGAGTTGCACTGTCAACCCAAAGGCAAGTGGTTCAAAACCACCAACATCTCTGAGGAAGGAAGAAGGACAGTACACTCTTGTGTAATTTATAGCCTCTGCAAATCTACTGGAAGGCCAACTATGAGTTGGTTCTGACTCAATGCCTATAAGAGATATTTGGTTAAAAATAGTTTTACAGTTCAATTTTTAGATTTACCAGAGAAACGATTGTCTTACTCTCACACTGGTGTAGTGGTGGCATATGAACAAATTTCTTTCCTGTTCTAGAAGCATTCATTATGCTAAAAGTTTGGAGTCAAAGACAAGATAAGCTGAACCCAGAAACACAGAGAACAATTAGACAAAGAAATATGCTCGTGGATGCTTGTATTGTCATGGTAAAACTGTCAACAGAGAACACATTCATAAGCAACACATCACAGGTGGACAAAAGATTAAAACTGTCAAGGATATAATTTTACTTGGTTCCACAATCAACACCCAGGGAAGCAGATTTCAAGAAATCAAAAGATATATTGCATTAGGAAAATTTGCTGTCAAGGGCTTCTTTAAAGTGCTAAAGACCAAGGATGTCACTTTGAAGATTAAAGTGTGCCTGTCTCAAGCCATGATATTTTCAGTTGCTTCATATGCATGTGAATAAGGAAGACTTGAAAAGAATTGATGCCTTTGAACTGCGGTGTTGGCAGTGAATACTAATTATATCATGGCTTGCCAGAAAAATGAACAAATCTGCCTTGGAAGCAAGGTAGCCAGAGTGTTCCTTAGAGTTGAGAATGGTGGGACTTCAGCTCAAATGTCTTGGACATGCCATCAGGAAGGGCTAATTCTTGGAAAAGATCATTATGTTTGAAAAAGCAGAGGGTCAGCAAAGGAGAAGAAGATCTTCAATGAGATGTTCTGACACAGTGACTACAATTAAACTGAAGCACAGTAGAAATTATAAAAACAGCATGGGATTGGGTAGAGTTCTGTTTTTCTGTACATAGAGTCACTATGACTTGAAAATCACTCAATGACACCTAACGATACATAACAATTGCCCTCCCCGGCTTTCTTTTTGCATTAGTCCTTATGACAAGGATAATAATAAAGCTGTCATAATTTTAGGTGTCATTGAGTTTTCTCTAGCTCTTGATAATGTTATATACAAAACAGAACAAAACATTGACTGGTCTTGTATCATCTTCATAATTATTGGAAAGACACTATGTTGTTTTGTTCTGTAATTACAACATATGACAATCCTACATATCCTAGAAACCAAACCAATTGTCATCAAGTTTATTCTGATGTGATCCCATAAGGCAGAATATAACTGCCTGTTGGTTTTCTAAGTCTGTTGATCTTTACAGAAGCTGACTGCCAGGTCCTTCTGTAGAGCAGCTGGTGGGTTTGAACTGCAATGTTTTGGACAGCAGCTGAATTATTTTAACAATCGCATCACTAAGGCTTCACTAGCAACTCTATACAAACAAAATCAAAACAGACGCATCGCCATCACAGAGATTCTGACTCAAAGAGTCGACCCCATCACTCACTCATCATTGCTGTCAAGTTGGAGCTGTACCTCCAGAGGGCTTTTGGAAACTGTAAATCCCATGGGAGGTTGTCCATCTTTCTTCTGTGGAGCTTCTAGTGAACTCACACCGCCAGAGAAGTACCACCTCTGGGTTAGCAGCACAGCTTCATATACCATCAGCACTCACGAGAGTCAACTCTATACAAACCCAAACCTAAGTCAAACTTATTGCCACTGAGTTGATTCCAATGTAAATGAACCCTGGAAGCAGAGTAGAACTACCAACAGGGTTGTTGCCAAGTCTGTAACCCTGCCATCTTTCTTCCACAGAGCAGCTGGTGGGTCCAGATCTTGAGTCTTTTGACTAGCAGTGAATTGATTTAACCACTAGGCTACTAGAACTCTTCCAATCCCATATAAACAAAGAAGCAAAATGAAAAGATCAAAATCCATACTACTGAGCCAATTTCAACTCTTAGAGACGACTGCCCCTGGGTTTTCTGAAGATTATATATATATATATATATATATATATATATATATATATATATTAACAAGAAAAGATGATCCATCCTTTTCTGCTGACTTTTAAGTTAGCAGCCTGACAATTTATCTACTACCCCATTAGAGCTTGAGCTCTGAAGCTGCAAGACATGCAAATCCCAGGTCTGCCTTTGAATAGCTTTGGCCAATCTGCTTAACTACTTCAAACCCCAATTTTCCCGTCTGTAAAAGACAGTTGACTATGACTCAGATAAATATTACAATGAATTTGAAGCTTGCTCTATTCCGTGTTATCCTCACAATCTCTGATATGATATTATCTAGCCCATCAATCCATCTTTTGAGTCTTCCTGTCTTTCTCTGGCCCATCACCTTTTCCTGTATGTTATCTTATTTTCCAAGGACTGATCCCTCCTGACAACATGCCCAAAGTATGTGAGACAAAGTTTCATTATCCTTGCCTCTAAGGAGCAACCTGTTTGCACTTCCTCCAAAACAAAATTATTTGTTCTTTTGGGAGTCTGTGGAATATTCAGTACTCTTCTTTAACACCACAATCCAAAGGTGTTGATTCTTCTTCTGTTATTCTTATGTATTGCCTAATTGTCAGCTGCATAGGAAGCAATCGAAAAGACCATGGCTTTAAAATAAAATGTACCTTACATCGTTGTTTTTTAACACTTTGGAGAAGTCCATGACAGTAGATGTTGTCAATATTACCCATCTTTTGATAACTTGACTGTTGTTACCACATTTGTTGATTGTGGATCCAAGTAGAAGAAAGAAATAATTGACAACTTAAATTCTACCCACCCACCACCAATATACAATGATGTTGCCTATAGATGATTTAGTGATTTCTGTTTTCCTGTTGTTGAGATATGATCCACATGGAAGGCTGTAGTCTTTGATCTGCAGCTAGCGCTTTAAGTCCTCTTCACTTTTGTCAAGCAAAGTTGTATAATCTGAATAATGCAGATTGCTGATGATTTTTCTTCCAATAATAATGCTACATTCTTCTTCTTAGAGTCTAACTTCTTGAATTATATGTTTAGTATACATATAGAATGTTCTTGTTGTTGTGTACTGTAGAATCAGAATCAACCCAAAGCTGACCCTCCTACAGCTTTTCAGAGATAGTTAGTGGCCTGGGAGGAGATTGCTCATCCTTCTCCCACAGAGCAGCTGGTGGATTCAAACCGTGTGCCTTCAGGATTGAAGCACCAAAGCTTCTTATCACTAGACCATATTGACTAGATATGATAAAAAGACACAATTCTGATGTACCACCTTTTCTGATTTTAAACCATGCAGTGTTCCCTTGCTCTATTCATACAATTACTTCTCAGTCTATGTATAGATTTCACATGAGTATAATTAAGTGTTCTGGGATTCTCATTTTCCTCAGTGCTGGCCTTAATATGTTATGGTCCACACAGTCAAACATCTTTACATAGTCAATAAAGCACAAATAAACATCTTTCTGTTATTCTCTGCTTTTAGCCAAGATCCACCTGAACGGAATCTTTACCCTAAAAGATCAAAACAGAGAAATGCTATCCCTGATGTCTCAGCCTCTTCTGAAGCCAGCTTGAATTTCTGGCAGTTTCCTGTTCCTGTTGCTTTTTAATAAATATTAGCAAGATTTTACTTGCATGTGATATTAATGATATTGTTCAAGAATTTTCATATTTTTTTGGATCACTTTTTTCAGGAATGAGAAAAAGTGTGTGTGTCTGCGCGCATGCGCGCGCGCTCGTGCATGCACGCGCATGTGTGTGCTGCCTGTTTATTAAGATAGGATGAAAAGTGTAAATTTACAAAATGTGTATACAATGATGTCTGGTGCATAGTACATAGGCAATTAAATGCTGTTGTTAACCTTTCCAATATTCCTCTTTTTGTTACTTAAAGTCATTAAAATGGGAGTTATTGTGTCACTGCCTTGACTCAATGGTGTTTTGTTTGTGTCTTTTTTTTTATTTGAGCAGTACTTATTTTACCACAAACTTAATGATCTCATTAGAATTGTTCCAACTTTTTTGTATTTTTAATATAGTCCGTTTTATTTCATCTCATGTCTTGTAATGCACATACTGTGGGCATGCAATTCTTTGCTTTTTAGTTTCAGAACATTTCTTCCATCTCAAAAAATTTCTTCATGCTCATTTTCAGTTAAGTCCTGGTCCCACACTTAACCCTAGATGAGCTTAAATCATGAACATTCTTACCCTAGACCTCAACCTCAGACAAGTAGAGTTATTAACTCCTCTGTTGTGGAATGTTAGTGAGGAAGGGAGAGACTCTGGCCAGGACAGATCATCTAAACTCTAGATAAATGCAAGCCTCCCAGTGCCCTTTAATGCAGAGTAGAGAAAGCTCCCCTGTGTTTGGCTGTACCAGCTTGAGAAAGCTCGCCACCTGGTAAGACAGCTGCCACATCTGTTGAGCTGGGAGGGGTCCACATGAGGCTGAGGTTCTACTAACCAACACACATGTCCCATTTCTATAAGCCTACCTATCCTGCCTTCCTGTGTATATAAGTGCACTGTTGTTCTTGTTGTTGTTATGTGCCGTCGAGTCGTTTCCGACTCATAGCGACCCTATGCACAACAGTCCTAAACCCTGCTCTATCCTGCGCCAACCGCACCGCCTCT
>NW_006399893.1:1179584-1195935 GCF_000299155.1 Elephantulus edwardii | reverse complement strand
GCGGTTGGCGCAGGATAGAGCAGGGTTTAGGACTGTTGTGCATAGGGTCGCTATGAGTCGCAAACGACCCGACGGCACATAACAACAACAACAACAACAACCTCTTCTCCCAGGGACTTTCATTGCCCCTACTGCAGTGAGGCGTAGCAGGGCAGCACAGCCCAGAGGTCCTGAATATGTGATTGGAAACTGATGTTCCCTGTATAGAACCTTGGTCATATTATGTCAGCCTCATTTTCCTTATGTGTGATGTTGTTGTTGTTATGCTCCATCGAATCAGAACTGACTCATAGCTGAACCTCCATGATTTTCAGACAGTAGTTTATGCAAGAAAAGATGGCCTATCCTTCTCACGTGGGTATAAATTTTCACAGTAATCTCAGTGGGTTGTTTTTATAGGAAATATTATTAATGATAAAAAGGCTTAGCAAATATTTAGCACTCAGTAAATATATTAGAGGACATTATTGCTTTATTATCAGAGTATTATTATTAGGACTTCATAAGTACTGAAAATGACTGAGTACTTAACTAGTAGTTGAAGAGTTGGTGGTTTGAACCTACCCAAAAATATCAAGGAAGAAAATCCTGATAATTCTCCTTGAAAGGTCAAGGACATGAAAAATCTGCAGAGCCCATTTCTACTCAGACTTAAAGAGGATCACATGAGTTGGAATTGATTTGATGGCACTGGCTAATAGAGAATAAATCTTCAATGACTTATAAGTGAGGGGCTGATCCGGGCCTCATTTGCTAAGCCCAGTTCTGTCCTCTCACCCTGGATGAGCTCTGCCAAGTCCAGGACCAGTGGCTGAGTCAGGTGCTGGGCTTTGTACAGGGATGACCAAGAGCTCTCAGCAATTCGTGTGGAGGAGCCCTGTGGTCCCCTCCACAGTTTTCTGATTAATTAAGGTGCAACACCTTTACCCTCAATCCCAGTTCACTTTCACAGTTTTTACTTCACAGTAGAAGTCCAAATTATGTTTTTTTAACATGTTCCAATTATTGTTCTTCTATGGAGGTAAAAAATCTGGACAAATTAAAAGAAATAAATTGACCCTGCCAAAAATCTCTCCTGTTCTTTATTCACATTCAATCCATCCAAATATTTTCCCTCAAGAAGCTAAAAATGTGAAGCTTACTCAGAGCAGCCACTTCAGATGTTGCTTTTCCTCATGAATTGCCACCTTACCTGGTGAAACCTCTGGAAATTCCATGAAGGAATAAAGAGCGAACTGGGCTCTCCAGAAAGTTCCGTGAGAAGTGAGGTAAGATGATAAGTGCCTCACCAGAGCTCCTGGCTCCTATACTTGTCACAGTGAGAGTTTTAGTTTGTTTAAAAAAGAATAATAATAATTAATTGTGATTTAACAAAAGTTCAGTCATCAGAGCATAGTGAGAGTTTTCAAAGTGTGTTTTTAGGACTTATTTTAAAGGGCTGTTCTCTTCACCCAGTTAGTTACATCCAGTCTGACCTCACAGCTTTGAAGTGTCAACTCTCAGCTATTTTTATATTAGTGACGATGGCTTCAGCTAAGGCACTAAGTTGTCATCTTGGTTGGTCTGCACTGTGACAGGCACAGACCTTGATGAGACAGCTGAGGGGCAATCTTAACAGCCAAAGGCAACCTCTCCAGCTTCAGAGAATAAGCTGGATAGAGGCCTCATTAGCTGGGTGCTCTCCACCTCAGCAGGAGTCCCTAGAGGCTCTTTTGTGACACCTTCTCCCCAGCTCAACCTTCTTCCCTGATTCACTTTCTGGGCCAACTCTCCAGGTCCTTCTCCCTTAAGGCAGCTTGTAATCCTCTACCTCTGCCTTCTCACCCTACAAATGGGGGTGGACCTGTCACTAGGTCAGTAACCTTTGTTATTATTAGATGCTGGTCAATTGAACTACACTTAAAGTGAGCCTTTGAACAGTAAATCAGAATCTTGCTCTATTCTATGCCCTCCTCGTGACCTCTGACATACTTGAGCCCACTTAACAGTCACTGTGTCACTCCATCTTGTTGAGAGTTTTTCTCTCTTATACTGACCTTGACCTTTCCAAATATAAGATTTTTTTCCAAGGACCATCACCTCCTGACCATGTGCCCATATATATGAGAGGAATATATGAATATGAATATGAATGTGAATATGAATATATGAGAGGAAGCTTCAGAATCCTTGCCTCCAAGGAACACCCTAGTTTGGATGTACTATCTTCCCAATATATTTGCTCTGTTGGCAGTTTATGGGATATTCAGTACTCTTGTCCAACATCACAACTCAAAAGCATTGATTTTTCTTCTATAATTCTTATTCATTGCCCAACTTTCAGATGCAGAACAAGACATTGAGAAAGACTATGGCTTGAATCATATGTACCTTAGTCTTTACACTGACATCATTGTTCATTGACACTTTACAGAGGTTCGTGACAGCTAATATTTACAAAATTCTAATATATTGCTTTTCAGATCAGATTCTTCCAATTTCCCTCACTCCTGCTCTCTTGATGTATTACATTGCTTGTGCTAACAGTGTTGATTGTGCATCCAAGCAAGATGAAATCATTGACAACTTCAATCAGCTCTTTTTATTGGTTGCTAATTATATATGTTATATTTCCTTCAGATTGACTCAGATTCTTGACTGTATGCACAACAAAACATTGTCCAGTCCTGTCTCTTGATCTTGATCCTTCAGATGTTTAAGTTCGTTTGCTGCCACTGTGTTCATTCATCTCATTAATGTTTTCCATACCTTTGTAAAACAAATTTTAAAAACATATTTGTCTTTTCTTCCCATTTGGCCTATTGGTAAGGGGTTGCACTACCAACTGCAAGATAAGTGATTTCAATCCACCAGCTGCTCAACAGAGAAAGATGGACAATTTCCTCCCATGTGACTTACAGCCTCTGACAACCCACTAGAGGGTCCGCTATGAGTTGATTCTGACTATATAGCAATGTGTTGTTTCATGTATTTATGAGTTGTTGCTGTGTGTGCCATTGAGTCGGAACTGACTCTTTGCTGACCTTGGGGTGGGATTTAAGAGGTGATAAATCACATGGGAGAAAATGTCTCATCTTTCTACAGAGGTGCTGGATTCGAACTCTATACACGTGAAATTGCAGCACAGCTTCTAAGTTTAACAGTTTAGAAGGATCTGATTTCCAAGCTGTGGATTTGACATGTGTTTTATTTATTTGTTGTTGTTGTTGACATGTGCTTTAAATGTGGTTTCATCCAAAGCGTCACTTGTTTAATTTCTAGAAAATGCCCACTAGGAAGCCAGTCAGTCCAAACCAAGCTTGCATTCTCACAAGAAAAGTGGAACTTCTTTTTTTAAACTCAATCTAAGGTGAAAAAAAGTCTTTGTGACAAGAGAGAGAGATCATTCAATAACAGCTCATTACCATTTAGTTAGAACCAACACATGACTGGCGCTCCAGGTTTTCAGAAGCTGTAAATTGCATGGAAATTGGAGCAGTTGGTAGATTCAAACTACCTTTGGTTGAAAGTGCAACTCCCTACCCATGAGGTTGTCAGAGCTCCCTGACAGAGATACTATAACTGTGGATAAGTGAGTTAGTCTGGTAATGGTGGGAAGAAGAAAGGGGGGAACGGAGAAGGGGGAAGCAAGGGGGAAAAGTGGAGAAAAAGGGATGGATTCAGAGTGGTGCCTTTGTAGAAGCTTCTTTCAATACTTCTTAGATAAACTCTCTTTTCTCACGTTGTCTCTCTGAGGCTATGTATGCATTCTCAAATTCCTCCTCTTTTTTGGTGCTGTTCAATCTTAGAGAAAGGCACCATAGTGAGATTCAGGGAGAGAAAAAATTAAGCTTTTCTCTTATAAGGTGAGCACAGGACAACCCTGAAAATGGCAGCTGATTTCCTGCTCTCAAGCCGACCAATTAGAGAAAGCGGCTTCCTGGAGGCTGTGAATCTGAAAAAGCAGGCCCTGCAGCCCAGGCAATGGTATTTAAAGCACTGAACCCTTCCCAGGCAAATTCCCTAGAGGACTTCTGAAATACCCCAACTCAAATAAAAGGTATCATTTACCTTGCCTTTTAAAATCTCAATATCTCTTTATATGGAGATGATAAGATTTTTCCAAAACAGTAGTCTTTTAGGTAGACTTTTCTTTCCTGTATAACCCTATGTTGTTGTTAGGTGCCATTGAGTGGAATACAACCCATAGAACCCTAGAAACAACAGATCTGGACTCTGGCCTATCCTATGCCATCCTCTTCATCTCTGACACATGTGAACCCATTGCAGAAGTCACTGCATCAATCCATCTGATTGAGGGTCTTCCTCTATTTCAAGGACCCTTCACCTTTCCAAGCATGATGTCCCTTTACAAGAAATAGCCTCTCTTAGTAACATCACAAAGTATGTGACATGAAGCTTTATCATTTTTGCCTCTGGCTGCACCTTCTCCAAGACATGCTTGTTTATTCCTTGGCAGTCCATGTATATTTAGTACTCTTCTCCAATATCAGACCTCAACGGCATCCATTCTTCTGTCATCCTTATCTAATGTCCAGCTCTGAGTTGCATAGCAAGAGATTAGAAAAGACCATGGCCTGCATCAGGCACATCTTGGTTCTCAAACTGACATTATTGACCCTCATTACTTTGAAGAAGTCCTGATTGCAGACTTTTTCAATGCAGGACATCTCTGGATCTCCTAATTGCTGGTACCAACGATGCTGATTGTGGATCCAAGTAAGATGATGTCACTGACAGATGCAGTCTTTCCTGCATCAATTATGGTGTTACCTACCAGTCTAGTGGTAAGAATTTTTGTCTTCTTGACATTGAGATTCAATGCACATTGTGGGCTGTATTTTTTTTTATCTTCTGCACCAAGTGCTTCATTCAAGTTCTCCTCACTTTCAGCAAGCAAGGTTTGGTAACATGTTTAATATATATTATTAGACACTTTATAGGCATCTTCTTGAGCATATGTGGTGCTATGCCTCCTCCAGCATTGGGATGAGGTAGTTTTGATAGGCCTCCAGGTTGCAAACATCTAACATCAAGTAGAGTCCAAGTTTTCAATGTCATTGAACCTTTTCTGCTTAAGTTCTCTGTGTCCAAATGGGAGAGAAATGGACCATGACCTTTATGTGTCCTGCTTGCTCTTCTCTATGTCGAAAGTTGCTGGAAGGAGCAGAGCAGCACCATTTTGGCTATGGGCTGTGATCCTTCAATCTAATTTTATATGATGACAGGGACTGATTGCTATCGGGTGAAGTCTCTCCCTCAGAACTGTGTTCATGTTCTTAGAAGTTATATTTTGACCTGTAATTTGGTTTGCCCAAGAAGACAAGAGAGAAAAATGAAAAGCCAACAAAACACACATCCTCTTCTCCTCTCTCTGCTAGAGTGAGTCCTCATGTCATGAAGAAGCTCTTGTGTATTGGCATCACTGAGTTGTCACCACTGTACATCTCTCTAGTCTATAATGGACACACACAGAAGTGAGGAAGGAACTACTCATATTATTGAAACTCTGATATTTTTTAACTCTAACTCTAACTATCTAGCTGTCATTCTATCTGTCTATCTTTCTAATAAAATTGATGTCCAAATCTGGACCCTATATTGGGACATTACGGCTTCAAATTGAGTCCCTGTCTCTATAGTTCCACTAATGAGAAATTCAGTGGGGGGGGGGAAGGTTGGCTAATTGCCCAATCCACCTCAATACTCTGTTGTTAGGTGTCACTGCGTCATAGCAACCACAGGACTTGCACAAAAGAAGGAAACCCTACCCAATCCTACAGCATCCTCCATCTCCATTGTGCGTAAGCCCACTGACGAAATCACTGCATTAATCTTGCCCATTGTGGGTCTTCATCTTTTCTGCCAACTCTCGATTTTACCCAACATGACATCTTTCTCCAGGGACAGGCCTTTCGGATAACCTGCACACAGCATGTGAGACAAAGTCTCACTATTCTCCCTTCTGAGGGCCACTCTGACTCTATATCCATACAAATTGTAGTCACATGTTAAGCTATGGACATGGAAGAACATTCTAACTTTTTTCAGCATTTTCCTTTGCTTTTCCATTCTATAGTGTTCTTTCTCTTCTTTGAACTAGTTGTTCACCTGAAAATGCAACTCAGATGCCTTCAGGTTCAGTCAGGTGATATAAATGGTTATTGTGGAAAGCTGTAATGCAATAAGGAGCAATGATATTTAGAAAAAACTTTAGAGAAAACTTGGCTTGCCTAAAGGAATTCCAGTTCAATTTTTAAAAGGTTCCATGTTAGACAAATAAATGTAATTCTTGTCTGCCAGGTTGTGACCTTTGTCGAATTCACAAGAAATGATATTTTAACTAATATTTCAATGTGGTTTTTGTGTGGGGGACAGTCAGAACTGACCCATAGTTGACCCTCTGAAGGGTTTTCAGAGGTAGTTAATCATATGGGAGGAGATTGCCTATCTTTCTTCTGTGGAGCAACTGGTGGCCTTAAACTACTTGCTTTCAGGATCACAGTGCAGCTTCTTGCCAGGTGTAGTCACGGTTTTCTTACCATGATCCAGGCCACGGTCTTCTTGACATGAACCAGTCCATGATCTTCACAATTACTTGCTATGCATTAGGTAGCTGGACAATAACTAAGGATGACAGAAGAAGAATCAATGCCTTTGAGCAGTGGTGTTGGAGAAGAGTCTTAAACAGACTATAGACTGCTAAGAAAACAAATAAGTCTGTCTTGGAGAGGATGAAACCAAGTTTCTCTTTGGAGGCTAGGATTTTGAAGCTCTGTCTCACATATTGTGGGCACATGACCAGGAGGGACCAATTCCCACCCAACTTTTTTTTTTAAACAATAATCAGTTCTACTGTTGTTCTTGTTGCTAAGTGCCATTGAGTCATCTGTGACTCACAGTGATGTTCCTTGAATAAAACGTACTTCTAGGTTCTAGTAATACTATTCAACACTTTTCCTCTAAGGTCAATACGTAAAAAAGTGCTGCAACCTGCCCTATCCTAAGCCAGTCTCACTGACATCAACACATCAACTCCCATTGCCTCAGTTACTGTATCAATCCATCTCATCTGGGGTCTACCTCTCCTGTACTGTCCCTCCACCCTTCCAAGCATGATATCCTTCTCCAAGGACTGGTATCTCTTGGCCTCGTGGCCAGGACAGCTTTCTATGAAGGGCATATCTGCCCTTAAGAATATTTTTCCAAAATGTTATTTAAATCCTTTTAAAAGAATATTTTCCCATTATTGTGTCACAATCTTATGATTTCACAATTGCACTGGAGCATAGAGAAGCCAAAGCACAAGGAAGAATTTGAGATACTAAAGAGCTGAGTAGAAGATTCCAAAGGCAGCACAAAATGACAAAGCAAAATATTACAATTAAATGTGCAAGGAGCTAGAATCAGAAAATCAAAAGGGCCAAACTCACTCAGCATTTCTTAAGCTCAAGGAACTGAAGAACAAATTCAAACCTCAAGTTACTATAATCAAGGATGCTTTAGGCAGAACATTAAATGATCCAGGAAGTATTAAAAGAAGATGGAAGGAATATACTGAGTCATTGTGTACAAAGGAATTGGCAGATACAGAAGAATTTAATGAAATAACATTTGAGCAAGAGCCTATGGTGATGGAGGCAGAAGTTCAAGCTGCTTTGAAGGAAATAGCAAAAAAATAAGGCCCCAGGAATAGATGGTTATACCAATTGACGTATTTCAGCTAACAGATGCTGCTGCCCTGGATGTGCTCATCAAGTAGTGCCAAGAAATCTGGAGAACAACCACCTGGCCACCTGATAGGAAGAGTTCTATATTTGTTCCCATTCCAAAGAAGGGTGACCCAACAGAGTGTGGAAACTACAGAACAATATCATTGATTTCACATGCAAGCAAGATTCTACCGAAGATTATCCAAAAATGACTGAAACAGCACATCAACAGAGATTTGCCAGAAGTCCAGGCTGGGTTTAGAAGGGGTCGTGGTACTAGGGATATTGTAGCGGATGTTAGATGGATCTTAGCTGAAAGCAGGGAATACCAGAAGAATGTCTCATTGATTATGTAAAGGCTTTTGACTGTGCAGATCATAACAAACTGAGGCTAACTCTGAGAAGAATAGGAATCCCAGAGTATTTAGTCGTGCTAAGGAGAAACCTATACTTGGACCAAGAGGCAGTCGTCAGAACAGAGCAGGGCAACACTGCATGGTTCAAAATTGGGAAGGGTGTATGCCAGGGATGTGTCCTATCTCCATACCTTTTCAACCTGTATGCAGAGCAGATTATCTGAGAGGCTGGGCTCTATGAGGAGAAGTGTGGCGTCAGGACTGGTGGAAGATCTATTAACAATCTGCATTATGCAGATGACACAACCCTGCTTGCCAAAACTGAGGAGGACCTCATGCACTTGCTGTAGAGGGTCAAGGACTGCACCCTTCAGTATGGACTGAGGCTCAATGTCAAGAAGACAAAGATTCTCACCACTGAACCAATTGGTAGCATCAGGATGAATGGCGAAGAGATTGAGATTGTTCACAGCTTCAGTTTGCTCGGCTCCATGGTCAACATCCTTGGCACCAGCAGCCAGGAAATAAAAAATGTATCGCGATGGGAAAGTCTGCTGTTAGGGACCTCTCTAAAGCAATCAAGGGCAACGGTGTCTCTCTGGAGACTAAGGTGCACCTGATACAGGCCATGGTCTTTGCAGTCACTTGTTATGCATCAGAGAGTTGGACAATGAATAATAGGGAGGATAGAAGAATTGATGCCTTTGAGCTGTGGTGTTTGAGAAGAGTACTGAATGTACCATGGACTGGCAAGGAAACAAACAGATTCATCCTGGAGAGGGTTAAACCAGGCTACTCCTTGGAGGCAAGGATTCTGGGGCTTCGTCTGACATACTTTGGACATGTTGTAAGGAGGGACAGGTCCTGGGAGAGGGACATCATGCTTCGGAGGGTGGAGGCACCCCTCAGGAGGAGAAGACCCTCTATGAGGTGGATTGATTCAGTGACTGGGAGAATCAGGACGGGTGTGTCAGAGGCAGTGCGATTGGCACAGGATAGAGCAGGGTTTAGGGCTGTTGTACCCAGGGTCGCTATGAGTCGCAAACGACTTGATGGCACATAAGAACAACAACAACAACAATAATCAATTTAGTAAAGAAAAAACAAAAGTCAATAGCTAAGTTTCTTTGACCTTGGAGGAAAAGTGTTGAATAGTATTATCAGAACCTAGAAGTAGTTTTTATTTGAGGAACACCTGAGTTCATTCCTCATTCACTTTCCTCTATAAGGTAATGCCTCTGCCCCACATGCAGGCCCTGTGATACATTCAGATAGCAGCTAGAGTCTTCCCCACTGTCTTCACACATGTTCTCCCTCGACTGTGAGTGTATGTACTGCCAATGGGTAGTAACATGTCTTCAGTTAACATAAATGTGAAGAGATCATTATAGTCGATGGTTCAAAAGCCATTAGAATCCAGTTTCACAAAGTAAAATCAAAATTGCAAAATGATGGAATAGCAGGCACATTTATTAGGTAAAATTAAGGACTAAAGATAAAATGTTCTGATACGAAGGTACAAGATCAAAGGAGCAGAAGACTGAATAATTCCAGGAGGATGTTTTGTATTTCTTGGTTGGAGACTTAGTGGTGACGGAATGGTGACTTGATGGTAAGAAGTAGTGCTGCCAACCTGAAAGTACATAATTCAAGTCCACCAGTTGTTCCAAGGGAGAAAGATGGATAATCTCCCCAGGAGCCATTCACAGGCCCTGAAAAATCCACAATTAGGTTAGCTGTGAGTCATTTCTGACTCAATGGTGCAAAATAAAAATAACAGCCAGGAGATTTTCAGGGATCTCTGATTGCATAATCCCTAGAGAGTTGTGCTACTAATCCAAAGGCCTGGCTTCTCTAGAAGTTCAAATCCACCAGCAGCTCCAGGAGTGAAAATTGACAACTATCTCTATTTCAATTAAGAATCTCTAGGAAACCCACTGGGGAGTTAGCTGTGAATAGGTTCCCTTGTGAAGGCAATAAATTGTTTTGAAGGGGATTTTTACAGGGTGGTCACAAAGTCATAATGTTTAAAAGCATTTCCCAAGGGCTGTGGAGAGGACTGCTGATAAAAATCCTGTGTCAAGATCCTCCTTTAAGAACACTTTTTCATCGTGTTAGTTTTAGCACAGGGAGATGCTTCTTTTTTTATATACTTAGGTCTAAGTGTCTGATAGCTGCAGGAGAAATCCTTTGTTACATTCTCTTTTCTGTCTGAGGTTTGACAGTTGTCGGGGAATTGCTTTGTCTGTATTTATGTTTGTAAGGGTCTTTTCAATTTCTTGCGGTGCATATGAAAGTTGGACATTGACTAAGGAAGACAGTAGAAGAATGGGTGCTTTTGAGTTGTGGTGTTGGAGCAGAGTATGGACTGCCAAAAGAATAAACAACTATGTCGTGTAAGAGGGGGAGTCAGGGTGGTCCTTGGAGGGGAGAATGACAAAACACCACCTCACATACTTTGGGCATGTTAAGAGAAACCAGCCTTTTGAAAAGGACATCATGCTTGGAAGGGCGAAGGGTCAGCAAAATAGAGGAAGATCTTCAACAAGATGGATTGATGCAGTGGCTGGAGCAATGGGCTCAGGTATATCAAGGATGGTGAAGGAGTACAGGACAGGGCAAGGTTCAGGTCTACTGTTCATATGGTCTCCATGAGTCATGGTCAACTAGACAGCAACTAATAACAACAAGGGTTTGTGGGGGAACTCTGGTGGCCAAGTAAATAGTTAAACTGCTAACCCAAGGCATGATGTTAAAACCCACCAGCAGCTCTGAGGGAGCAAGATGGACAGTCTCTTCCTGTGCCATTTACAGGGTCAGAAAAATCCACTGGAGAGTTTGAAGTGAATTGGCTCTACTTGGACAGCACAAAACAACAAGGGTTTGATAATTGCAAAGGAAATAAAACCAATATGATATGGGCCTCAAACTTGGGCTAATTATTCTGATACAAGTCAAGCACACTAATTTTGAGACTCTTACACCTTTACATACAGATATGAGTCAGGATATAGAGTCCAGAAAACACAAGATGACCTGAATTTCTGATTCCCGTATGGCATCAAGTTTCATTCTTGCTCCTGACATGTAATACTATTTTCAGTGTGCCATTGAGTCAACTATGACTCAGAGTGACTCTGTGAACAATGGATCTGAACCATGACCATTCCTGAGCCTTTCTCACTATCTCTGACCCACCTGACTCTATTGCCACATTAATTGTGTAAATCCATCTCATCCAGGACCTTCCTGTCCTGTGCTGATTCTCCACGCTTCTGAGCATGATGTCCCTCTCCAAGGACTGGTTGCTCTTGGCAACATACCCAAAATACATGAGATAAAGTTTCAAAATTCTTGCCTACAAATACCAACCTAGTTTGGCCCTCTCCAGAACAGAACTGTTTATTCTCTTGGCAATCCATGGTATATTCGTACTCTTCTTCAGCACCACAATTCAAAGGCATCAATTGTTCTTCTGTCATCCTTAGTCATTGTATAGCTCTCAGATGCATAGCATGGCCTGGATCAGGTGCACATTAGTCTCTAGATTGGCACTGTTGCTCTTTAACACTCTGGAGAGGCCCTCGACAGCAGATTTCCCCAAAGCAACTTGTCTTTTGATTTTCTGATTTGCTAGCACCAAAGGTGTTGATTCTGTATCAGAGTCAGATAAAATAATTAACAACTTCAATCTTTTCTCCATCTACAATGTTGCTGCTTGTTAGCCTAGTGGTGAGGACTTCTGTTTTCTTGATGTTGAAATACATCCACATGGATCTTCTGCAGCAGATGCTTCAATTCTTTCTCCACTTTAGAGAGCAAGATTGTGCCATTTGTGCAACACAGATTGTTGATGAGTCTTTTTCCAATCTTGATGCCACCCTTTTCATAAAGTCCAGCCTCCTGAATAATCTGTTCATCATGTAGATTGAAAAGTTATGGAGAAAAAAACACATCCCTTATGCACTCCTTTTCTATTTTTTTTTTTTTTAATTTTGGACAATGCACTGTTCTTTTGCTCTGGTTGGACAAAAGCTTTATGGTCTAGGTATAGTTTTTACATGAGTACAATCAAGTGTTCTGAGATTTCTCAATGTTAGCCACAATATGTTGTGATGCACCCTGTCAATTGCCTTCACATAGTTAATAAAACACAGACTTCTGTGAACCTTTGCTTCAGCCAAGATCCTTCTGATATCAGTAATTATATATCCAGGGTCACAGCCTGTTCTAAATCCAGCTTGCGTTTCTAGTAGATCTCTTTCGACGTTTTGTTCTTGTTACTTTTGGATAATCTTCAGCAAGATTTTACTTGCATGTGTTATTAGTGATGTTGTTGTTGTTAGGTGCCATTGAATTGAGTACGACTCATAGTGATCCTATGAACAAAAAAGATCTGAAACCAGTCCTGTCCTACACCATCCTCACATTTCCTTACATACAAGAGCCCATTGCAGCAGTCACCTTATCAATCCACCAGGTTGAGGGTTTTCCTCTCCTTTGCCAACCCTCCACCCTTCCCAATGTCATGTCCTTCCCCAAGGAATAGCACCTCCTAGCTAAATGTCCGAAGTATGTTAGGCGAAGCCTCATCATTCTTTCTTCCTAAGAGCACTCTGGCGGTACCCTCTCCAAGACATACTATGTGTTTTCTTGGCCTCTATGGAATTTTCAGTGCTCTTCTCCAACACCACAGCTCAAAGGTATCAATTTCTTTTCCCTGTCATCCTTATTCATTGTCCAGGTCTCATAGCTAGAAATCGGAAAGACTATGACCTGGATCAGACGCACCTTAGTCCTCAAACTGACATCACCACTCCTCAATAATTTAGAAAGGCCCTTATCTGCAGATTTCCTTATTGAAATGCATCTCCTTATTTCCTGACTGCTCCTACCAAGGGTGTTGATTATGGATCCAAACAATATGAAACTGTTGACGATTTCAATCTCCTCTCCATCCATCATGACACAGGTTATTGGTCCAGTGATAAGAAATTTTTTCCTTGATATTGGAACATAATCCATACTGAAGGCTACATTCCTTGATCTCCTGCAACAAGTGCTTCAAATCCTCCTCACTTTCAGTAAGCAAGGTTGTGTTGTCTGCATAACACAGGTTATTGATGAATCTCCTCCAATCCTGATGCTCCACTCCTCTTCATAGAGTCCATTTCTCAGATAATTTGTTTAGCATATAGAGTGAACATATACAGAGACAGAATACATCCCTGACGCACTCCTTTCCCAATTCCAAACCATGCAGTGCTCCCCTGCTCCATTCGCACAGCAGCCTCCTGGTCCATGTCCAGGTTCCTCATGAGCACAATCAAGTGATCTGGGATTCCCATTCTTCTCAATGTCAGCCACAACTTGTCATGCTCCACACAGTCAAATGCCTTTGCATAGTCAATAAAGCACAAGTAGACATTTTTCTGGTATACCTTACATTCAGACAGGATCCACCTGACATCAGCAATGATAACCCTGGTGCCATGGCCTCTTCTAAATTCTGCTTGAACTCCAGGCAATTCCGTATCTATGTACTGTTCCAGCCATTTTTTATTGATTTTCAGTACTATTTTGCTAGCATGTGATATCAATAATATTGTTCAATAATTTCCACATTTGGTAGGATCACCTCTACTGAGAATGTGAATAAGTATGGATCTCTTCCAGTCAGTTGGATAGGTAGCTGTCCTCCAGATTTCTTGGCACAACCTAGCGAGCACATCCAGGGCTGCATCTGTTTGTTGAAGTATCTTAATTGGTATTTCATCAATTCCTGTGGCCTTATTTTTTGTCAATTCCTTCGGTGCAACTTCAATGTCTTCCTTTATTACCATTGGTATATGTTATTTGCTATTTCATATGCTATTTCATTAACTTATTCTGTGTCAGCCAATTCTTTTTGGTACAGCAAACATGACACTCAAGGATGACATCCAAAGCCATGACATGAAGCATTCCATGTTGTTGTTATGTGCCGTTGAGTCACCTGTAACTCACTACAACTGTGTACAACAGTCCTAAACCCTTCCCTATCCTGTGCCAATTTTATTGTCTCTGACATACCTACCCCCAACACCCCAGTCACTGAATCAATCCATCTCATCGAGGATCTTCCTCTCTTGTGTTGTCCCTCTATGCTCCCAAGCATGACGTCCCTCTCCAAGGAGTGATCCAGCCTTGCAACATGTCCAAAGTATGTCAGATAAAGCTTCAGAATCCTTGCTTCCAAAGAGCAGCCTAGTTTCACCTTCTCTAGGAGGAACCTATTTGTTCTCCTAGCAGTCCATGGTATATTCAGTACTCTTCTCCAGCACCATAGCTCAAAGCCATCACTTCTTCTATCATCGCTAGTCATTGCCCAGCTTTCTAATGAATAGCAAGTAATTGCAAAGACTGTGGCCTGGATCAGACACACCTTAATCTCCAGACTGACATCATTGCTTTTCAGTAGTTTGGAGAAGCCTTTGACAGATTTTCCCAATGAAATTCATCTTTTAATTTCCTAGCTGCTGCTAAGAGTGTTGATAGTTGAACCAAGCACACTAAAGCTGTTAACAATCTCAATCTCAGTCTCTTCACCATCAATCATGATGCTGCCAATTGGCCCTGTAGTGAGAATCTTTGTTTTCTTAACGTTGAGTTTTAACCCACATTGAAGGCTGCATGCGGTCCTAGACCTTCGGCAGCAAGCACTTCACCCTCCTCCACTTTATCAAGCAGGGTTGTGTCATCTGCATAAAGCAAATTGTTGATGAGTCTTCCTTCAATCTTGATGCCACATTTCTCCTCATAGACCCCACCCTCCCATATAATCTGTTCTGCATATACCAAAATTTGGAGAACAAGATATGGGGAAGACAGGAAGTGTGTGTGTGTGTGTGTGTGTGTGTGTGTGTGTGTGTGTGTGTGTTACACATGCAGGAGGCAATGACTCAGCTGACATCCCCACAAAACAGGTACACTTAAGTCTCCCAGAAGTCCATGGATGAAGGCTGACACCTTCCAAAACTTTGGAAAAACCCCATGTAGGAATAGGTATTATTTAAACATGACCATCTTACTCTCTCATATTAGTCTTCCTTACTGGTTTCTTTTCCCCAGAATTACTATTTGGATCTGAGCACCTTCTTGACTAATTTCTAACTACTGCTTCTATTTAACTGTCTGCATCTTCCTTCCCTAAATTAGTTTTCAGGATTTATGTTTCAAAGGGATTTATACTGTGGAGTCAATCCCTATCTCATGTTAGATCCCTGGTGCCCTAAGGTACTGTGGCAGAGATGTTTTTGTTCCTCTTGGGCTTTCTGGCATCTGCATAAACTATTTCTCCTGCTTAAAACATGCACAGGAGCCCTGACCCAGTCCCTCCAAAGTGTGGCTCACAGAAAATACAGAAGTGGTAGTGGGAAAGTGCTATAGAATGTTTCCCCTCATGACTTCCTTCCAAACCCCAGATGTGGTAAGCTCCATTCTTCAATCCTTCCCTGAATCACATAATCGATCTTGCTAAATTTTCTCTTTGCCTCACCAGACTATGAACTAGTTGAAAGCACAAGCCATTATTTATATTTGAGTCTCAAGCCCTTTGCTGAATGAAGAAATGAATGAATGGAATTCCAAAATGCTTCAGAAGAGCACATTCTCCTTTCCATTCTAGTAACAACTGAGTTCCTTTAAAATTTAACTGAATTATTTGAAAAGTTGTCTGAAAAATTAAGCAAATAAAAATATTAAGAAAATTTAAGCAAAAAGGCTTGCAAGTGAATGATTAATTGCCTGTTTTTAATTGGAAGTTGTTTTAGTTACAGTCTTTTAAATGCAGAACTCTACCTCTACCAACTACCTTTCAAGGAAGAAGAAAATACTGAGTCCCTAGGGCCAGGAATGTGATAGGCTGTGAGTCTATAGAGAATATAACCTTTGGGGGATTCCAATTACTGGTGGGAAATCATTTGCTCTTTAAAAATCAACATCAATAACACGTCAAGAGGCTCATAAATCTTAAGAGACTGAACAGCCAGTAGCTCCACCACAGTGGATTTTAGACAGTAGAGTCCAAGGGAAAAAGGAAGAAAGGTCACTCTATTTAACTGTTACTCTTCAAGTAATGATTCGGCTCTAGGAATATTTTACCTCACTTGAAGATAATATAGACACTAGATCTTATTGAGAAAACCTTGGTTATGCTCCTGTCTGGAGCAAAAGGACCTCCAGAAAGCCATGAACTTAAGCTGTGGGGGAAAGGATTCTAAGAACAGTCTTTTATTATTATTA
>NW_006399893.1:1148824-1178544 GCF_000299155.1 Elephantulus edwardii | reverse complement strand
TTTCCACAGGGGTTGCACCATTTTACACTCCCACCAACAGTGAATCAGGGTTCCAGTTTCTCCACCACCTCGCCAGCATTTGTTGCTTGCTGTTCTGTTAAATTTTGCTATTTTGACGGGTGAGATGATATCTCATAGTTGTTTTAATTTGCATCTCTCTAAGAACAGTCTTAATTACAGCTCAAGACCATAATAGTGCCCTACGCACCTATTTGAAAGCAGGAGTGGCATCCACTTTCTAAACAACATGCCTCCGGAAACCCTATGAACTTTGGTAAATGTCTACAGTTGTTGAGGGGCTTCAGGTCTTTTGTTCATAGGGTGGCAATCGACAACCACAACAATCTTTTTCACAGTTTATTAGAATGAGATTAATGAGCTCCTTCCTCGGAAACTAAGAAGGAGAGTAAGGGCTCAAGAACATAACTATGTATCTTCTGCTGTGTGTTGCCTTCCATTTGCGTCTGAATGGGAAAATAGCAGTTTTAGGATAGGAGGAGCAGCACTTCTCATAGCTGATGAAATGTGGTTGTTGTTATGTGCCACGGAGTTGACCACATCTCATAGAAACCTTATGCATAATAGCTCTGAACCCTGCTCTATCCTGAACCAATCATACTGTCTCTGACACACCTACTTACAATGTCAATTCATGTCATTTGGGGTCTTTCTCTCCTGTCCTGTCCCTCTACTCTTCCATGATGCCCTTCTCCAAGGACTGATCCCTCCTTGCAATGTGCCCAAAGTTGTCGGCCAGAGCCTCATAATCCTTGCCTGCAAGGAACAGCTTGTCTTCACCCTCTCAAGGACGACATGTTAGTTATCTTGGCAGTTCAATATACTCAGTGCCACAACTCAAAGGTGTCAATCCTTCTTCTGTCTTCTTTGGTCCAGTTCTCTAATACAGAACAAATAATTATGAAGAACATGATCTGGTCAGGCACATCTTCATCTCTAGATAGATATCATTACTCTTTAGCATTTCGGTGAGGTCCCTGACAGCAGATTTTTGTAATGCAATTTGTCTTTTGATTTCCTTACTGCTGGTGCCAGGAGCATTGTTTGTGGAACCAAGCAAGCTGAAATTGTTAACAATCTCAATCTCTTCTCCACCTATCATGATGCTCCTGATTGGCCCAGTGGTAAGAATCATTGTTTTCTTGATATTGAGCTTGAAACCATTTTGAGTTAAAATATGGTCCTATTTCCTCAGCAGCTAATGCTTCTGATACTCCTCAGTTTCAGCAAGCAAGGTTTTGTCATCTGCATACAACAGGTTGTTGACGAGTCTTCCTCAAGTCTTGATACCACATTCCTTCTCATAAAGTCCAGTCTCCCAGATGATCTGTTCTGCATATGGAGACAAGACACATCTCTGACACACTCCTTTCCTGATTTTTGAACCATGAGGTATTTCCTTGATCTGTTCTAATGATTGCCTCCTGGTCCAAATATAGCTTTCGCATGAACACGATTAGGTATTCTGGGATTCCCATTCTCCTCAAGGTTAGCCACTGTTGTAATCCACACAGTCAAATGCATCGTCAATGAAAAACAGATAGACATTCCTCTGCTACTCTGCTTTTAGCCGATTCATTCGACATTTGCAATGATATGTAGTGGGTCCAAAGATAACCCTACCCCCTACCCCGCAAAATTCCACTACTGTATTTATCCTTGTGATACTGAGTTCACACTGCATAACGCTCTCCAGTCCCTCCTAAATTATGTAATAATTTGAAAAATCATTGCTCCTGCGTAATATTCCATTGTATGAATGTACCACAACTTCTCAATCCTTTTGTTAGTGGCAATGACCCTTTGGAATGCCTACTTCCTTCCCCTAGAAAAAATGTGAATTATTTTTCAAGATAGACCATAACACCATAAGGTAGAGATCTCCTAGGAATGGCATGGACCCCTTTCCAGGGTGAAGAGGGCCAGTGGTGCCTAATTCACAGTGGTGCCTGGCTACATCCCTTGGTGGAAAAAAAACCATTATTGTGGAATGAGTATGAGGATCCAAGGGGGGAGAAGTTGGAAGCAGAAACAGAGGGATGAGGATGGGGGATATCTTAATCACAGGGTTGCACAATTTGACAAGTGGTGGTAAGGGTAAGAAATGAGAAGGATCTTTTGTGGAAAACAATGTATCCAAACTTTATAAATAAATCAGTATTTTTTTTTAAATCCCACCACTGTAACCGGATTCCATTCTATTCGACAGCCTGGACTCCATCTGAAGATCATGCTTTGATGCAGATGGGAGATACAAAGATGGCTTAAGAGGCAGTTCTTAACACTGTGGAACTCACAGTCGACTAGACAACACAAGCTACTAACTAATAATTAATAACAATACACTAATAACAATTTAGGTGCTTCTAATAAAAGAATAATATGGCTCAGAATGTATAGAAGTAGGAAGTAATTCACTGCCAGATAAATCAAGGACAGCTTTACTGGAGAGGTGATGGAAAATGTATTTAGAAATAAATAAGAATTTTCTAAGTGAAAAGGCTGGAGGGTCTTCCAGGCAGAGTGGCATCGTATGAAAAGGCCAAGGGACTTAAAATAATATACCATCTGGTTCAGGAACTGCAGGAGGACTGAAGTATGAGACCTGGCTGAATAGAATCTTAGGCTTTCTCACCTTCGTGACATTCACACTAGAACTTACACACAGATGTCTAATTGGATTGTTCTGTGCTTTCCTGAAGGTAAGGGTGGGGGTGCAGATGAAATGAAGATTCTCAGGTTGATTTTCAGAAGTGTTTGCGAACTTGTTGTTGCTGCACTTTCCTGCCCTGAAGCCCTTTGTGTTGGGGACCCTGCTGGGGGAAATTACTCCAGGACCAGACCAAACCCAGGCTGAGTACCACTGAAGGGACCAGGGCTTATGATTCAGCAGACAGGAGTAAACACTTGGCAGGTAATTCTTCAGAGAGAGTGGATCTTAAAAAAAGAGTATTTCTGAGGCACCATTATAAAACAGGAATCACTCCAGGCTTGCTCAAATTTTATGACTTCTCCATACAGGTGGGTCATATACACTGCACTGAAAGCTTTATTTTGATCATTTTCTCAGGCTGTTGCATCATTGCTATAAAGATATGTGTGCTGTGCATCACTTGGAGCACATAATCACAGAGTAATACAATGTTAGCAGAGAATAAGCAGTGCACCGTTATCTTCCTGACAACAGGGACACATGAGATTTGTATGCAATTACAGAGACTATGAGATGGATGGACCTATGTCAAGGACTGTATCATATATGTGCGCACACACACACACACACACACACACGCAAACACATCCCTAGAAATAACTTCATGGGTGCCTGCACACATAACCACATTTTTCACCAGACCAAATTACTTTTACTATCACTTTTACCAGGTGCTAAAAAAATTTTATACCTGAAATTGGAAGCAAAAGCAAATTCACATCCATAACCACTGCCCCTCTTTAAAGAGCCTTAGTTTAATAAATAACGGATAGTGAGACTTGTTTCCACCAATGCAGGGTTTACTCTGTAGACCCTAAATCACTTTCTTAAAAGTTTTCTTCCTATCTATAATTCAACTGGTCTTCTGGATAGCAAATCTTTCCTTAGTAAAATTAAAAATGCTTGCTGTATTTCTAATTAATTGCCTCTTTCTCTTTTTACCCACCAAACTCAATTTCTGCTTCACGAGGTTTCCCCAGAGTTGGCTGGATTGTTATTGGGTCTCAGAACTGTGCTTTCAAGGGAATTGGGTAGACAAGAAGGTGCAATTGGCTTATTTTTTATGAAGTAGAAAACGGTAATAGAAAATCTCACCAAAGAATAAGGTATATTTCAAAGAAGAAAAAGAAGAATGACCTCAGCCTTGCAAAACAACTTCCTAAAATTATGCTTAGTTGTTTGCAGAAAACCAATTTGGTTTTAAAAAAACACAGACCAGACCCTGTTTCTCCCAATCCATAGTCTATTCTCTCTTTTCCTGTGCCTCCCCTACATCATGAGGATGGCCAAACACTATTAGCTATTCATTTATCATTATAATGAGTAGCATATTTCCATTTCAAAGAATGAACTTAAAGATGAAGGAGGAATATGCAGAATGATAAATATATTTTAGGCCACCTGTTTGATTTTTTTAGGAAGATTAGTTTTGTTATGGTTGGATTGTGTTCTCATAAAACACCCATTGGAATATGAAACCTTCTAGCTGAGGATATAATATTATTTATCAACAAGATCTTCTTTGTTATGTTCAAGAGGCCATTCAGTATAAAGCATGTGTGAAGTAAATGACTTTCTTCTAATCATTCACGAACATTGAGTTTCATTCATGGACATATTTTACAAAATCATGCATATACATTGTATTTTCTATAATTTATAACTATTGATCAATGTTTTTTATCACTGTGTCTAATCAAATCCTCATTGGCTGATGCCCCAAGACGTTCACTAATCTCTGCGCCCTCATGGCTTTCTCCCCCTAAGCTTTTTTTCACCCGCTGCTTCCCTTCCCCCTCCTCTTTTGAACAGCTATAACTTGTTCCTATTTGCTAATTTCAGTAGTCAGATTATCCTTTCAACAAATCTTCTCAGGTAGATCTCTCATCCTGGTCTTTGACAGTGTCTATTGTCTGTCCATTCTATTTCTCCTCTCTCCAACCTCCCAGTTCCCCTCCTATTATCACAGTAGTGGTCTTATGCAGTACTTTTCCTTTTGTGACTGAGTTATGCCACACAGAATAATATCTATGTTGAGTAGTGTTTTATAAATTTTTCATTGTTTCTTGGTGCTGCATAGTATTGCTTTGCTTTAATGTACCACAAATTCCCTTTGTACCACAAATCCGTTTGTTTGTTGGTGGGCACTAAGGCTATTTCAATTTTTTTGCAAATATGCATAATGCTTAGATAAAAATAGGTGGTGGTGTTGTTATGTGCCCGTTGAGGCCTGTGACTCATAGGGAATAGCTCTGGACCCCACCCTATCCTGAGCTAGTCTCACTATCTCTGACACACCTATATCCATTACCCAGTTACTGTGTCAATCCATCTCATCCAGGGTCTTCCTCTCCTGCTGTGCCCCTCCACACTTCCAAGTATCATGTCCTCTCATGTCCTCTCCAAGGACAGGTCCCTGATGGCAACATGCCCAACATATGTGAGCTGGAGCTTCAAAATCCTTGCCTTCAAGGAACAGCTGGGTTTCACCCTCTTCAGGACAGAAATGTTTGTTCTATTCATGGGTCATGGTATTTTCAATACTCTTCTGCAGCACAACAACTTAAAGGCATCAAATCTTCTGTCTGTCTTAGTTGTTGTCCTGTTCTCTGATGTATAGCAAGTAATTGCAAAGACCGTGGCTTGGAGGAGGTACAGCTTAGTCTCTAGACTGACACTGTTGCTCTCTCTTTAGCAATTTGAAGAGGTCCCTGATAGCAGCTTTTACTAATACGATTGTTGTGTTGTTTGTTTTTAAGTGCCATTGAGTTGAGCATGACTCATAGTGCCCCGGTGAACAAAAGACCTGTATCATTGTTTTTCTACGTGCATAGAGTTTCCAGAGACATATTATTTAGGAAGTGGATGTCACTCCTGTTTCCAAGCCTTTCTTAATCTGGAAGCTTCGCCAAACAGTGTCCACCACGGGCCACTATTATGGCAGAGCATTTAGCATCACAGCAACCCCATGTTATCTCAGTACAGCAAATTGACAGACCAGTGTTGTACCACTTAGAAGAATGTCTGTCTTGAACACAATTATCACCAGGATAGAGGGAGGGTCTAAGCAACTTTTAAATACAAAGGTCTGCCCACCAGGTTCTGATTGACTCTAAACAAGAGGCTTCCAGCCCACAGCTTAATATTAAATAAATCTAGTAAATCCAATCAGCTTACACAGGCTTGTGAACAAAATAAACCAAACAGTCCACACCCGATTCAACTCTCAACCAAAACCAGAGAACCCACCTTCCAGAATCCAACTGTTTCACACATGAGTCTAGTGTTTTATTTTCTTGTCTGTTTGTGCCAAGAGTTTGATTTTGGAGCCAAGCCAGCTGAAATTGTTAACTTCAATTTCTTCTCCATCTCTCCAATTGTCCCAGTGGTGAGAGTCTTTGTTTTGTTGATAGTGGACTTCAATCCATATTTAAGATTTCAATCCCTGACCTTTTGCAACAATTACTTCAGGTCCTCCTCAGTTTGTCAAGCAAGGTTGTGTCATCTGCATAACACAAGTTGTTGATGTACATATCTCCATTTATGCCTGAGCTCTGGTTTCCTTCAGTTATATTCCTAGTGGTAGAAGAGCTGGATCACATTGGCTTACTACATTCAACTTTTTGAGGAAATGCAAACTGCCTTCAATAGTAATTGTACCATTTTACAATCCCACAAATAGTGGATGAAAATTCCAATCTCTCCATATCCTCACTAACGTTGTTATCTGATCCCCTTAAGTTTGCGGTTTCTGCTGGTGTGAGATGGTATCTCATTGATATTTTGATTTGCATCTCTCTGATTGCTAGTGATTTTGAACATTTCTTCATGTGTTTGTTGACCATCTGAATATCTTCCTTGATGAAGAGTCTTTCTGTGCCTTTTGCAGATTTTGTCATTTGGGTTATCAATCTTGTTCCTTGGAGGCACCAAGTATTCTCTAATTTTAGTTATGAGTCCTTTGTCTGAAATGCTGTTGTCAAGTATTTTTCCTACTCTGTGGGCTTTCTTTTCACCCTGTTGAAGTTTTTGATGCACACAGGGATTTTATTTAAGCTGATGGCAATCTTCTTGGCTTGTCATTCATGAGCAGCAAGGAGATAATATTTCTCACTCTCTGTGGCTGTGGTTAGCAATGACAAATCTGCTGTTCAGTAGGTCCACTAAAAGAGAAGAACAAAGTCTTAGCAGCACCCTTCATGGGGGTGTCCTCCATTGGGGTGTCCTTTAATTGAGTGTCATCCATTGGGCATCCTCCACTTAGAGGGCCTGAGTTCCACTCAGGGACCAGGTGCATTGACTTAACTTGGAGGTTCGAGTGGGGTGAGTTCTATCTCCCTCTGAGACCAGGTGAAATGGGTTCACATGCCAAATGCTTTTGAAATATAAAATGAATAGATTATGCTCAGAAGCAAAGAAACACTAGTTGAGTTTTGGGGTGACCATAGCCATGTGACATATGAACATTTTCAATAAAACAAGGAAAAGAAGCTGAAAAGTGACAAGGACCTTCCCTCAAAGCCTTCTTGAGGCAATGCCCTGAACTTGGACTTCTAGGCTCCTAACTGTGAGGAAATAAATATCCATTTGTTAAAGTCACTTATTAGTGATATTTCTGTTATAGTACAAACAGGATAATGAAAACAAGCAAACCTAAATAACTGGGGATTTGGGTAATAATAAACAAAATGGATACATAGTACATTGTCTGAAATTCATTTACAAGATTTGAATACATCGTTTTCAAGAAACAATTCTTTCACTTTCCCTCACCTTCCCCACCAAATTATGCAACCATATGATTGATTCCTCCTTCCTTCTGCACATTCTCATCCCTCTGCTTCCACCCTCTCCCACCCCTCTTGGATCTTTATAATAATTGTTTTATACAATATTTATCCTTGTGGGACTGAGTTCACTCAGCTTAATGCTCTCCAGTCTATTCCAAGTTAGGTAATAATTTACAAAATCATTGCTCCTGCATGCTTACATAGTATTTCATTGTGTGAATGTACCATAATTTCTCAATCCATTCATTTGTGGCTGTATATTTGGGCTGTTTCCATTTTCTTGCTATGGTGAATAATGCTGCTATGAATTTGGTGTACAAATCTCAATTTGTGCCTCAGTTCTCTTTGCTTATCTGGATACCTTTTAATTCCTATTCTTGTCATATTGCCCTAGCAAGCACTTCCAATACAATATTGAAAAGAAGTGGTGACAGTGGGCACCCTTGTCTGGTCCTGGTTTGCAAGGAAAATGTTTTTAGTTTTTCCAGAGTCAAGTAAGCCTGTTATTTAAATGACTCTATTGATAAGATTTCTCTATACAAGTAAGTTGACCAGCAAGGAGCTAGACCATGTTTCTTGACATTTATAAATATCCTCTGCTCTAAAAGCAAAGTAAAATAACAACAATTAAAATGCTTTTAAACTCACTCCCTAAATTAATATATTAGCAAGCTATGTTCAGCAACTAGGGATGATAGAAGGAGAGTTGATGCCTCTGAGCTTTGATGCTGGAGAAGGGTATTGGATATACCATGAACTGTTAGGAGAACAAACAAGTTTATCCTGGAGAGGGTGAAGGCTGGCTGCTCCTTAAAGGCAAGAATTCTGAAGCTCCGTCTAATATACTTTGGACATGTTGTAAGGTGGGATCAGTCCTTGGAAAGGGAAGTCATATTTGGGAGGCTGGAGGGACAGCACAGGAGAGAAAGATCCTCCATGAGATGGATTGATTTTGTCACTGGGGTAAGGGGATAGATGTGTCAGAGACAATAAGGTTGGCAAGAGATAAAGCAAGGTTCAGGACTATTGTACATAGAGTTGCTATGAGTTGCAAGTGACTTGATGGCACATAAGAACAAGAAAGAAAGCTAAAACAGAAAGAAGGCGAAAACATATAATATTTCATGAGCAAGTAAGGTTTACCCCATTATTTTGGTTTAAATTAGAAGACGTTATTTATCATGTTAGTGTATGGATAAATTCACCATATTTATATAGTAACAGAGAAAGAATTTGCAGTTATTTCAGTAAATAAGGTAAGTTAGAATACAAATTCTTAGACGTCTACAGTTACCAAAAAATCTACAGCAAACATTATTTTTCACAATGGAATGTTAGAATTTTTTTAAAGAAATAATAACCAAGATAAGGCCTCCTATTACTGTTTCTGTTCTATTTTATGTTGAATGTATTGCCAGCCCTGAAAGATAAGGAGGGAAAGGATAACAATCAAAAGGAAGTGTTAAAAAGAAAAAAATATTTATAAATGATATCACTTTCTATATGCGGTTGTTGTTAGATGCCATTGAATGGGCTATGACTCACAGTGGCCTTATGAATAGATTGAAACTTTGGCCCATCATGTGCCATCTTTGCATCTCCATCACATTCAAGCTTATCATTACAGTCACTGTGTCAAGCCATCTCGTTGAAGGGATGCCTTTATTCCATGACCCTCTCCTTTCGCAAGCTTGATATCGTCTTCCTCCTGACAGCATGCCTAAAATATGTGAGATAAAGATTCACCTTCTTTGCTTTTAAGGGACACCCTGGCTGCACTACCTTCAAGACAGATTCGTTTGTTCTTTTGCCAGTCCATACTTCTAAAAAAGATAAAAAAAAAATAAGAAGAAGAATTTGTCACTTAATGCATAAAATATCATTATACAAAAATTAATTCCATTTCTAAACTCAAGCACCAAATAAAGAAAAGAATATTTTTTAAAAAAAAGATATAAAGTAATTCAGAAATTTAACAATATTTGAAAAAATAATAAAAATTTAAGGAAGATACAAATAATGCAATATTGGAATACATTAAAGAAAATCTAAATAATTTTTAGCACAGAAAATGTATTCTAGAAGACTCAGTATTATATATATGTGTGTGTGTGTGTGTCTATAAATATGTAACAATATATATATTATATATGATATTTTTGGAAGCAGGATTGGCATCCACTTCCTAAACAACGTGCCTCTGGAAACTCTATGAACTTCGAGAAATGATGACAGTTATAGAAAGGCGTCAGGCCTTTCATTCATAGGGTTTCTATGAGTTGTGCTCGACTCGATAGCAATCAACCACAACAACATATATTTATCAAATAGACTAAGATTCGTAGTGACCTTATGTGCATAGCTCTGAATCTTGTTCTATCCTGAACCAATCTCATTGTCTTTGACACACTGACTCCCATTATCCCAGTCACTGTATCAATCCATCTCATCCAGGGTCTTCCTCTCCTGCCTGTCTCTCCATTCTTCCAAACATGATGTTTATCCTTCTCCAAGGACTGGTACCTCGTGGCAACATGCAAAAATTATATGAGATGGAGTTCAGAATCCTTTCCTTAAAGGAGAAATTTGGTTTTACCCTCTCCAGGACACATTTGTTTGTTCTTTCAGCAATCCATTGTATGTCCAATATCCGTCTCCAGCACCACAACTCAAAGGCATCATTTTTTTGTCATCCTTAATCATTGTCCAGCTTTCTTGTACAAAGCCAGTAATTGCTAAGACCATGACCTAGATGCATAGCAAGTAATTGCGAAGACCTTATTCTCTAGACTGACAGTATTGCTCTTCAGCACTCTGGAGAGGTCCTTGACAATATATTATCCTAATGCAATTTGTTTTTTTTTAATTTCCTGATTGCTGGTGCCAAGATTGTAGACCCAAGCAAGCTGGAATTGTTAATAATCTCTATCTCTTTTCCATCTATCATATACTGCCAATAGGCCCAATGGTGGGAATCTTTATTTTGATATTGAGCTTTAATCTATATTGCAGACTATAGTCCTTGCCCTTCTGCAGCAAAATTTCATATCCTCCTTAGTTTCTGCAAGTGAAGTTGTATCATCTGCATAATGCAAGTTGTTGATGAGTCTTCCTCCAATTCTGATCACACAGTCCTCCTCATAAAGACCAGCCTTTCAAATGATCTGTCCCGCAAATAGATTGAAAAGGTACGGGGACAAGATGTATCCTTGACACACTCCTTTCCTAATCTTGAACTATGTAGTATTTCCTATATATGACCCATAGCTGATTCTCAAATTTATGCCAGTGTAGCCATTAAGTTGTGTACTAATTACTCAAACTAAAACTCATTGTCATTGCATCAGAATCAACTCATTGCTGACCTTCAAATGAGTTTTCAGGGACTGTAAATTTGCATAGGAAGTGTTATCTATCTTTCTGAGGAGTAGATGGTGGGTTCAAACTGTCTGCTTTTGGTGTAACAGTGCAATTCCTTCAGTGTTAGGCTACCCCAGCTTCCCTGTGTATTAATTAGAGAATTGCTAGTTGTTAATTCTCCTAAAAGGAGCATTGGTGGTCTAAGTGGCAAGAAGCTGCTATGCATCCCGAAGACAAGCAGTTCAAGGCCACCAGCTGCTCTGAGAAATGATGGGTAATCTCCTCCTGTGAGAGTAACTATCTCTGAAAACTAGCCAGAGGGTCAGCTATGGGTTGGTTCTGACTGTATGGTACAAAAACAACAATTCTCTTAATAAACATCCTCACTCCTAGCTGTTTTATCCTCACCATGTAATCATCCAACATGAGTGCATTCTATTGTCAGAAACCTTCCAGATAGTCCTTGGGTACTGCCTTCCTTCCATCTCATGGCTCTATTTTGCTCTAAAGATTCAAAGTGCTCCGGATTCAGCTGGCCAGTGAGGAGAAAGGGCACATAGAACCTGCTTCTATCACACTTTAGTGATATTGATCACTTCACCTGGCAACATCTAAATAAGACATAATAGTTAAGTACACTGTCACCATTGCTCTGCAGGAACTGTCACTATCAAGCTCATGAGGGAGCTCTAGTGGCCTAGTTCATAAGAAGCTGGGCTGTTAACACAAACGTGGTGCTTCTCTCGTCATTTGAATCCGCCAGGGGCTTCTTGAAAGAATTATATGTTCTCCTCCCCATCTCCTCTTGTGTGATTTATGGTCACACCAAAGACTCTCTGGTGGATCAGCTCTGATGCAGTTCCGACTCAATGGCAGTGAGTAAGTAAGAAGCAAACCATAAATAAACATATTCTAGATGGAAGATGCTGAATGAAAAGCAAAGTTATAAAAATTTTATAAAAACAATATAGGAAAATATCATTCTGTCTGTCTAGGAGGAAAGGATCTCAAATCCAGGGAATACACTGATAAATTTTATGCTATCAAAATTTAAAATTTGAATTTGCTAACATAAATTGTAAACAAAAGACTAGGTCACAAACCAGAAGAAATTTCTAATACATATAATCCATTGTATAAGGAGTTGGGCTTCCAATACAAAGGCAGGCAGTTAGAATTTGCCCACTGTTTTGTGGGAGAAATAAGAGCAATCTTCTCTCTTGTGACCACAGCCTCTAAAAACCAGCTGAAGAACCAGCTACAGTTTGATTAATACTTGAGGGTATGTGGCAACATATCCAGAATATATATGTCAACTACTAACTGAAAGGTCAGAGGTTCAAATCTACTTGCAGCTCTGTGGAAAAAAGATGTCCAGTCTTCTCCTGTAAATACTTATAAGCTTGGAAACTCAGTGAAGGGTTGTTTTGAGTCCACCTTGACTCAACAGCAGTGGGTTATACACACATGAGAATAAAACAAACATTTAATAGAAAACCAGTAAAATAATATACACTGATATGCCATTTCACACACACCTAATTTGCAAAACGTTAAATATCAAACACCAAGAGTTAGCAAGAATGTTGAGTAATAAGAACTCTTTAATGACTTTTTTAATGCAACATATATATTTTTTACAGCATATTCTTTCTGTTTAATTATTTTTCCCATTCATTCATTGTTGCACCTTTTCCTCCGTGCTCACCCCTCCCCTCCCCAGTTGAGTAATAAGAACTTTTATACAATGGTGGTGGGAGTATAAATTGGCATAGTATCAATACATCTCATTGATAGTCTCCCTCTCCATCTCTATCCTTCTACCCTTCCAAGAATGATGTTCCTCTCCAAGGACGGGTCTTTCCTGGTAATATGTCCAAAGTATGTGAGACAGAGCTTCAAATTCCTTGCCTCCAAGGAGCAGCCTATTTTCACTCTCTCTAGGACAGACTTGTTTGTTGTCTTAGTAGTCCATGGTATGTTCAATATTCTTCACCAGCACCACAGCTCAAAGGCATCAAGTTTTCTATGACCTTTAGTTACTGTCCACCTTTCTGATGCATAGCAAGTGATTGCGAAGACCGTGGCTTGGATTAGGTGCACCTTACTCTAGACTGACATCATTGCTCTTGAGCACTCTGGAGAGGTCCCTGGCAAGTCGACTTTTAATTTCCTGGCTGCTGGTACCAAGATTGTTGTTTGCCTATATGTCAGATCCAAGCAAGATCCTGAAGATTATTCAAAAATTACTTAAACAGTACAACATCAGAGAACTGCTAGATGTGCAGGCTGGGTTTATAAGAGACCATAGCGCTAGAGACATTATAGCCACTGTTAAATAGATCTTAGTTGAAAGCAGAGACTACCCGAGGAATGTCTATCTGTGTTTCATTGACTATGCAACATCATTTAACTGTGTGGATCACAACAAATTATAACTAACCTTGAGAAGAATGGGAATCCAAGAACACTTGATTGTGCTCACATGAAATCTATACTTGGACCAGGAGGCATTCATCAGAACCGAACAGGGAAACACCACATGGTTCAGGATCATGAAAGGTATATGCCAGAGATGTGTCCCATCCTCTAGTCTATAGGATATCCTCTATGTTTATACTTTTTCAATCTAGATGTGGAACAGATCATCCAGGAGGCTGTACATTATGAGGAAGAATGTGACATCAAATATATGCACACACACACACACACACACACACACCCCTACATACATCTACAGATATACATACATAAATACACATATATAAATATATAGAATTTTATACACATATGTATATAAATATACATACATAAATGTATACACAGATATATGTGTGCATATATAAATATATATATTATATGTTGTTGCTTTTGTTGCTTGCCTTCAAGTCAAGCATGACTCATAGCAACCCTATGAACAAATGGCCCAAAGACCCTTAAGTATTGACATTTATCAAAATCATAGAGTTTCCAGAGGCATGTTGTTTAGGAAGTGAAAGCCACTCCTGCTTCCAAACCCGTCATAGTATGTTATTGCTGTTATGTGCCATTGAGTCACGTGCAATATACAGCGACCCTATGTACAGCAGCTCTGAACCCTTTTCTGTCCTGAGCCAGTCTCACTAATTCCGACACACCAACCGCCATCATCCCAGTTACTGTATCAATCCATCTCATTTGGGTCTTCCTCTTCTGCACTGTCCATCCACCCTTCTGAGCAGGATGTCCTCCAAGGATCGATCTTTCTTGGCCATGTGCCCAAAGTATGTGAGGCAGAGCTTCAAAATCCTAGCCTCCGAGAAGAGACTTGGTTTCAACCTCTCCAAGACAGACCTATTTGTTCTCTTGGTAGTCCATGGTATGTTCAACACTCTTCTCCAGCAGCACAACTCAAAGGTATCTATTTTTCTTCCACCATCCTTAGTCATTGTGCAGCTCTCTGAAGTGTAACAAGTAATTGAGAAGACCATGGCCTGGATTATGTGAACCTTTGTATCTAGACTGACATTGTTGCTCTTCAGCACTCTGGAGAGGTCCATGACACCAGATTTTCCCAATGCAATTCGTCTTTTAATTTGCTGACTGCTGGTGTTATATGTATTGTACGTGTGTATGTGTGTGTGTGTATATATATATACACACACACATACACACACATATCTCTACATATCTACATATATATACACACTATATATATCTCTACATATCTACATATATATACACACTATATATATCTCTACATATCTACATATATATACACACACTATATATCTCTACATATCTACACATATATACACACTATATATCTCTACATATCTACATATATATACACACTATATATATCTCTACATATCTACATATATACACACACTATATATATCTCTACATATCTACATATATATACACACTATATATATCTCTACATACCTACATATATATACACACTATATATTTCTACATATCTATATCTATCTATCTATCTATCTATCTATCTATCTATCTATCTATCTATCTATAAAAATTGGTGTCAAATCAGAACTGACAAATAACTGACCCTTCAGTGGGTTTTCAGAGACTGCTTGGGAAGAGACTGCTCATCTTTCTCCTACAGAGCAGCTGGTAAATTCAAACTACTTGCCTTTGAGTTGACAATGCAACTCTATCCACTAGCCAGCAGTTCTCTGAGCTGTTTATATATGTTGCTGTTGTTGTTTTTAGGTGCCAACAATCAGAATTGACTCAGCTGATCCTGAAGCAGTGTTTCAGAAGCTGTAAATTGCAAGGTGGGCGGGTGGGGGGGCATCCATCTTTCTTCCATTGGGCCAGTAGACTCAGTCCATCTGCCTTTTAATTGCCAGTGAAACTCCTTATCACTAGGCATCTAGCTCAAATTTATATATATACAACAATTTCTCTCTATTACTTATATAGAGAGACATTGTTTTATATTAATAAACTAATATAAATATAATTATAGGCATTAATAAATATAGTGCATGTATTTTATAAATACTAAGAGTTACACAAGTTCACATTTTTTTAGTTTAACTTCTTTACTCTGTCATGTGCTAAGTAGTGATCTTGGAAGAGTAACTTTAAAGCTCACGCATCCGTGTTCTCATATGTGAAACCCAAGTAGTGCCTGAGCGATTCTTTTATGATATCTAGTTGAATTATTTGTTTGAACATGTCGTTCATTGCTGTCGAATAGAAACTGATAACCGTCTACTGCTTTTTCAGTGGCTATAAATTTCACAGGAGAGGATTGCCTATCTTTCTCTTGAGGAGTAGTTGGTGAATGTGAGATGCTGGTTTTAGGTTGACAGCCCAAACAGGCCACCACAACTCAGATTTACTTGGTAAATATAGATTATTTAGTTTAAGGATCAGTGATTAGTTTTCTTAGCCCTCAAGTAACAAAGTTGTTGGAACTAAATGCAATAGCTGAAGCCCTTTTAGGAGTCTGGTCTATGCGTCTCTCTCCAGAGCTCTGTGGACTTCTGCTCTGCCTATCTCTGCTTTGGAACTTCATCCTTCTCTTCGTCTGTCCCTCCTGTAAGAGATGTCCTTCCTCCCACACCAACAAAATGCCTTTCAAGTTAAAAAACTAACAGTTACTGACTATACTGTCACAGACTTAATTCCAAAATCCCTGTGTAAGTTCAACGTGAGTCAGATGTCAACCTGGGTCCAGTCTCCCAGGAACACAGAGACACGAAGCACCAAACATGGCCACTTCAGGAAAACGCCACTACAATCCCTGTCACTGAGAACGCCCCAGACAATGAATGTTTACATTATCATTGCCCCAAATGCCAGAACAAATACATACCTAAAACTTTACCAGCTCATATAACTGAGATTTACCCCAAAGATAATTACAGAAAACCTCAGGGAAATGAATTGTTTGTCATGTTCTGTTGTGTATTAAGTCCATTTCCAGGGAGTTATAATTTTGAAAAAGAAGCCCTGCATTTGATAGGCAATAGTTAATGCATTTGGCAGCAAATGGCAAGGTTTGAGGCTGTTGCTTATCCAGAAGCATTGAGGAAGAAAGACCTGGTTATCTACATTTTAAACAAACAAACACAACATCACAAAAGAAATTTTTAAAAACCCTCAACCATTGAAAACCATTTGGGAGAGAGGTGTACTTGGTCACATATGGAGGTAGGATCAGTTTGATAGTAATTGGTTTGTTCCTTAGGATGAAATCAGAAGACGGGAATTGTTGACATGGATTGCAAACCCATGTTCAAGTAAAATTTCTTAACCCACAAGAATGACAGCAAAACCAATGGTTGAACGTAGGTTGAATGTAGGTCCCTGCTGGGACCCTGGAAGGAGCAAGCGCCTGTGATGTCCCGTCAATAAGGAATGTCATCACGCTCCTTGTTGGAAGGTTTTATTTGATAAACCACTTGTTTACAGGAGCACGCTGTGGAGAAAAATCTTTATAGATCTTGTGAGCTGTTTATACAAGTGGATAAACTCAGAGGGCAAGAAAGGCAGTCTGATTTCAATGTATTCTGGTCTCCCCTGGAGCAATCAGAGCCCATGACTGAAGTATCGCTTGCTCAGGGATCAATACTCACTTGTCTTGAATATTGCTTTAGAAATCAAGGCAGGACCTCCCAGCCCCTCGTGGAGGACACTTCTCCCAAAATCAGCTCCAAAAGGCTACTTATTTTACAACCAGACATGGAATGTATGAAATGTGAATGTGAAAAGAGTATAATTTTGGGGTTCAAATAAACATGAGTTTGAGTCAAATTTTCTATAAGGTGATATTGGACTAGTTACTTATTCTCGCTGAGCTTCTGTTTCTTCATCTGTAAGCACATAATTCTTGCACGGACTGTCAAGAAAACAATCAGGTCTGTCCAAGAGAGGATGAAACCAAGTTTCCCCTTGGAGGCAAAGACTGTGAAGCTCGGTCTCACTTACTCTGGGCATGTTACCAGGAGGGACCAGTCCTTGGAGAAGGACATCATGCTTGGAAGGGTGGAGGGACAGCGCAGGATAGGAAGACCCAGGATGAGATGGACTGACACTGTATCACACACTCTGAGACCATCCTTGGAGAAGGACATCACACTTGGAAGGGTGAAGGGACGACACAGGAGAGGAAGATGCAGGATGAGATGGATTGAGACAATGATTGTGGCAATGGGGGCAAGTGTGTCAAAGACAGTGAAACAGACTCAAGATAGGGCAAGGATCAGAGCTATTGTTTAGAGTCTCTTTGAGTTATAGTCAACTGGACGGCACATAACAATAATACTTGCTTATGTAGATAATCGTAAGGGTTAAAATCTTGAGATCTATCCAGGCCCTGAGTCACTGTAAACTGAAAAAATTCAATTTACATGTCTCTTCAGAGGCTGGATGGTATTATAAATAAATAAAGCAAGGCAGATGTAAGACAATAAAGTGTGGTGAAATTGTGCATTGACATTCAATTTTTTTCTAAAATTGCTTTTAAGGACAAGATCTCATTTAAGTCGTGCATTTGAGTTCTGAGCCTCAGCATTCAATTAATGCTGAATTTCTCCTCCTCATTCCTTCTTGTCTTCCAAGCTGATTGTACATTTATTCCCATGATTCTTCAGACAGTACTTTTTTTTTCTTTTTTTAAAAAAAGTTTTGTAAATAAACCACGGGAAAAAAATTTTAAAAAGGAATATAAAAATAAAACCATTTTTTTTTAAAATTTTGTGTTGGTTTGTTTACAAAGTTTGTATACATTGTTTTTCACACAGGATCTTTCCGATGCCCTTCATTGTTTTAGGAGCTACTGATATTTAGTGAACAAAGGGAGAAAGAATGGTGATTGACACAACGAAGATGTCTCTCATTCATGAGTGTGAAGTGTTGTTTATCTGGGCCCAGAACATAATCATATATTTTTTTAATTTTTTATTTTATTTTATTTTACAGAGGTTTTGGATTTCCATTCATTCATTGCCGCTATTTTCTCCCTTCCCACCCCTCCCCACCAGCTCGCTTCCCCCTCCAAAGAGAGAAAAAAAAAAAAGAAAAAGAAAAAAATTCCTTCATTAGTACACAATTCCCACATCCCTTCCCCCCACCCCCCACCCCGAGTACACTTCTCTATGCAACCTTAATTCTGGATTTCTGTGCTAACCATAATACTCAATCATATATCACTTATAATCTGTTCTTTCCCTCATCTGTTTCAATACAATATACATAATTTATCCAGTTTTTTTCTGTCATACTCCCACCCTGATGTCAGACCCATTCTACAACAGTGGCACCATGCAGTATTTGTCCCTTTGTGACTGAGATATTTCACTCAGCATAATGTCCTCCAGGGTCACCCACTTTGAATAATATTGCATGATTTCCTTGTTTTTCAATGCTATGTAGTATTCCATTGTGTGGATATACCACAGCTTCTCTATCCATTCGTTTGTTGATGGGCCCTTAGGCTGCTTCCAACTCTTTGCTATTGTAAACAAAGCTGCAATAAACATGGGTGTGCATATAAAATAGATGAATGGGACCTTCTAAGAATCAAATCCCTATTCACATCCAAAAACTTCTCCAATAGAGTAAAAATGGAAGCCACAGACTGGGGAAAACTATTTGGTAATGACATGTCAGATAAGGGACTTATATCCGGAATTTATAAAATACTTGAACACCACAATAAGATAAAGGTAAATAATCCAATAGAAAAATGGGCACAGGATATGAACAGACACTTCACCAAAGAAGACATTCAGATGGCCAACAAGCACATGAAGAAATGTTCAAAGTCCCTAGCTCTAAGAGAGATGCAAATCAAAACAACTATGAGATATCATCTCACCCCAGTAAGAATAGCAAAATATAACAGAACAGCAAGCAACAAATGTTGGCGAGGATGTGGAGAAACTGGAACTCTTATTCACTGTTGGTGGGAATGTAAGATGGTGCAACCATTGTGGAAGGCGGTGTGGCGTTTTCTCAAAAAATTGCAAATACAGATACCATTTGACCCAGCAATCCCATTACTGGGAATATACTCCAGAGAGACATGTCTGTCATCCAAGCAGAACCTAATCATGTTTTATATATCAAACCCACAGCCATTTCTCATTGTTGTTGTTAGATGCTGTCAACTCAAGGACGACCCATAGCCCCCCTATGAACAGCAGATCTGAACCCTGTCCTGTCCTGTCCTGCACCATCCTCACACTTCCTGACACATTAGAGCCTATTGCCACAGTCACAGTGTCAATCCCCCTGGTTGAGGGTTGAGGACCTTCCTCTCCTTTGCAGACCCTGTTCCTTTCCAGGCATCATGTCCCTCTCCACAGAATAGCCCCTCCTAGCAACATGCAACATGCTCAAAGTACGTGAGGTAAAGCGTCATTATCTTTGCCTGGAAAGAGCATGCTTGCTGCACCCTCTCCAAGACACATCTGTTTACTCTTTTGGCTGCTCATGAGATGTTCAGTGCTCTTTTCCAACACCACATCCACTACCGTCTAGTAAATTCTGGCTCATGGTTACCCTCCACTGGGTTTCTGAGGCTGTCAATTGTAACGTAAGCAGATTTTTTCATCTTTCTCTCAGGAAGTAGTTGGTGGAATTGAACGGCCAACCTTTCAGTTAGTTGCTCAGTGTTTAACCTACTATGCTGCCAGGACCTTCTTACTTTTATATGCAGACGTAGATATTTCTTCCACTTGGATTTGCAATGAATTTCCAGGAACACAGCCACCAGAGATATGGAGGGAAGATTGCATTTTACTTGGAACTTGACCAGAAACCTTTCATCAGCCCAGAAAAATCACAAATGCAGTCAGTGATATTTAAATTACCAACACAACACAGCAGTATCATGCAATGTTTGGATGGAAACCACCTACAGAAACTCCGTTTTAAATGCAATGTAGCCTTTCACAATGACACAAGAGGTTAGTTTAAAGAAAAGCTGCTCCTCCAGACATTCCTCTTTACAGATGTAAGGTGAGACTCCAAAACAAAAAGTTGGTAAGAGAAAATTAAATCAATGTGACTCTTTGTGAAGTTTTAGACAAGCATCTGAGAATGCTGTTGTCTTCTATAGCTATGCCCAAGCATTTGCATCTTTAATTACACATGCATTTATTATTAATGTATTAGCTTTTATATTTTCTCTTTATTAAAGTTAAGATTTTGTATTGATTTTTTCCCCTTGAGAAGATGGATATGCCTTTAACAGAGTCCTTTCCTATTACAGTAGATTGATTAGATCATCAAAGTCTTTGAATGGGACAAATAATTCATGTTTGCCTTGTAATCAGGAGGTTATTTGTTTGGACCCTCACAGAGCGTTGCTTACTAAATCCACAATCAGCACCTTTGGCACCAGCAGTCGAGAAATCAAAAGATGTATTGCATGGGAAAGTCTGCTGCCGTCAGAAATTCTCCAAAGTACTGAAGAGCAATGGTGCTAGTTTGAAGACTAAGGTGCACCTGATTCAGGTCATAGTCTTTTAAATAATTTGCTCTGTGTCTAATAGCTGGACAATTGAATAAGGTTGATAGAATAAAATTGATATCTTTGAGTTGTGGTGTTGGTTAAGAGTACTGAATATCCTGTGGACTGCCAAAAGAACAAACAGAAATCTGTCTTGGAGAAGGTACAGCCACAGTGCTCCTCAGAAGCAAAGGTGGTGAAGCTTCATCTCATATACATTACTCATGTTGCTAGAAGGAAGTATTCCTTGGAAAAGTACTTCATGCCAGGAAAGGTAGAAGGTCAAGGAAAGACTCTCAAAGAGATGGTTGATATGGTGACTACAGCAATGGGCTGTCACCCTCATATGTCAGAGAGGATGAAAATTACATAGGATAGGACAGGGTTCAGATATGCTATTCAGGTCACCGGGGGTCCTATTCAACTCAATAGTACATAAGACAACAACAGTGGCATTGTAGATAAAAGGCCAGACAAATTGCTTCTGAAAGATTCTCATTGCAGTTGAATCAGAACCTATTCATAGGTGACCCTCCAATAGATTTTCAGGGACTGCAGGAATGGCATCCACTTCCTAAACAACATGCCTCTGGAAACTCTATGAACTTTGATAAATGTTGATATTGTAGAAGGGCTTCGGGTCTGTTGCTCATAGGGTCGCTATGAGCCGTGCTTGACTCAAAGGCAATCAACAACAACAATAACAAATGGCACAGGAGGAAGATGCCCATTTTCCCTCCCTGGGGGAGCTGGGAGATTTGAACCACTAGAGTGGCACCACCGTTGTGTTAGCAGCACAGTGGACTACACCACCAGAGGTCCCTTCAGTAAAGACTGAACAGCCAAAGAGAGCCAGTCGAGAAGCTCGACTGTGTAACACACAATTGGGGTTCCAAATGAGACCTAATGCAACAGCATACAATAACCACAAAAAAAGGTAAACTAGATTTGTTTCAGGCTTGTGCAGGGACATTACCAAAGACTTCCCATGACAAGGGGTCAGGACGGTTGTCCAAATGAGAAAACTCTGATCTAGGCTTTGTCTTCAGAACTGATGCCTTTAAACTCCAGGTGGGTCAGACTCCAGCCCCAGTCAAAATTCTTCCTTACAGGAAAGTAAAGGAAACTATTGGAGTGGTAATAATGAGGGGGAAAACCCAAGAGTGCGAAGAAAGCGCTGGATTTATTGGTGAGTCACCAAGGCAGGCAAATGCAGATAGGAATCACACCTTTCCCAGAGTGTGAGGCCCCATACAGGTCATTAAGGTGAGGGATCTGTCAATTTTCTGGCTATTTGCTCCTTCACTGAGCCGGTTCTATCACGTTAATGTTATTTTAAAGTTGCTTTGATTCTATAAATTTTGCAGAATAAAATTTTATTTAGTTATCACCTTTCCCACTAACTGTTGTAATTAAAGAAAATCGCATCTTTAATGAAAGAAATCTGCTTTTTGAGGGGAAGTGGTACTCGATCAGCCATCTGTGTAAGGCTTGTGTTGAATGTCGAACGTTCTTATAATGATTCTGTAAAATAACTTTAAACTGAACTTTAAATGCAAAGCAACATCTCACAACAGTGTAACACATTGGTTTAAAGAAACACTGCCTCAAACACTTTTCCTACAGCCATAAGATGTTCGAGTCCCTCCCAAGGAATTGGCAAGAGAAAAATCTGATCTGTCCAACAGTTCTGTAGGCAATATCAGATTATCCAAAAAGCAGCGTAAATACAAATCTACTTGTGTTTATTTACATGTAGTGAACAAATTCACATTTTTTTTCACATTATCAAAGATTCTACTTTTTCCTGACATCTGTTCCTCTTCTAGCCCCATGGTTATCTTCTCACAGAATCAAAGCTTCTTTTCAAGTTTATAGTCCTTGTGGATAAGGAGTTGCACTGCCAACCCAAAAGCATAGAGTTCAAATCTACCAGCTGCTCATGGAAGAAAAATGGGCAACTTCCTTCCATGTGATTTATAGTCTCTGAAGGAGTCACTTCTGACTCAACAGCATTGAACTGAGTTGGGTGAGAAGGCTGGAACAAGTAAACTCAAGCAGGCCTGAGATTGCTTTGCTTGGTGAGTGAGTAGCTAACCCTGGTTTGTGGGTCACAGGACCTGTTAGGCTCAGCTGCTGGCTTGATCTCACTTCGGGCTGGCTGACTGATGTTTGGATGGATTTCTGAGGTGGGTCAGCAGGCTCCTGGGTTTGACAGGTCTGATACTATCAAGACGAGACTTTTTAGGACTGACTGTCCAGTCACACAGCCAGGAGAGAGACCATGATGGACTGGGAGCTCAGGGTTTCTCCAGCCTCCTTCAGCCTGTTCTACCCTAATCTGAGTGTCTATTAAAATGCCAAATCCACTGCCCACTACCAGTTGACGGCCTGACTGGCTGGCGTAGGTCCCAGGACTCTGCATTAATACGCTTTCCAGATGCTGTTCAGGCACTCTGAACTTGAAGAAGTACATGTGTCATAATTTGCCAGTTCCCAGGGACATTACAGCTTTTGTAAGCCCCTCCATTACAGAAATATTTACCCCTTTAAGTATTGTAGGCCCACAGTCACTGAACCTTCTGACTAATGGCAAGTCAGTCTGCATGTCCAGACGTCATTCTTGGACCATCCGCCGCCTGCTACCACTTTACCTATAGGCACAGCCCCTGATCAGCAGGGGAGCTCACACCAGCCTCTGTGGGAGGAACTGCAGGCATAGCAACTGAGGAAGAAGGGAACCCACACCAGCCTCTGTGAGAGGAACTAAAGGTACAGACCCTGAGGAAGAGGGTAGCCCACACCAGGTTTTTTGGGAGGAAGCCCAGGCACAGCCCCTGATGAGGAGGGGAGTCCACACTAACCTCTGTGAGGTTGGGGGGGGGCGGGAGAACTGCAAGCACAGCCCCTGAAGAGAAGGGAAGTCTACACCAGTCTCTGTGGGAAGAACTACAGGCCTGAAAACACAAGTACTTGGCAGAAGAAAGGGTGTTGAAAATTCTTTAGATCCATTTAGAAATCTAAGATTCATTCCTTTGCCTCCAGATTCTTACCTGGGAGTGAAAGGAGATGAAGGCTTTTGAAAAAAATATTCTAGTTTGATTATCTTGAAGCCAAATTACCACTCAGAAGGTTTGGTTGGATAAAATCCTATCAACATTTCCTTTAATAATTCTGTGTTGGTCCCTGCACTAAAGACTTCATATGCAATATTTAATCTGCTCTCTATATATATCATATATACAAAAAGTAGAACTGAGATTTGAACTTGGATCTGTCTGAAGTCAAAGCAACCATGTCTTCTCTTTTTCTTTCTAAGTAAGCATATATGTAACAAGATACTGACATCTTAGTTTCAATATTTTTCTTAGTGACCTCTCCAGAGTGCTGAGGAGCAATGATGCCAGTCTGGAGACTAAAATGCACCTGATCCAAGCCATGATCTTTGCAATTACTTATTTTACATCAGAGAGCTAGACGATGACTAAGTATGATACAAGAATTGATGCCTTTAAGTTCCGGTGCTGGAGAAGAGTATTGAACATACCACAGACTGCCAAGAGAACAGCAGGTCTGTCCTAGAGAGGGTGAAACCAATTTGCTCCTTTGGGGCAAGGATTTTGAAGCTCTGTCTCACATACTTTGGGCATGTTACCATGACAGGCCAGTCCTTGGAGAAGGACATCATACTTGGAAGGGCGGAGGACAGTGCAGGATAGGAAGACCTTGGATGAGATAGATTGGCATAGTAACAGGGGAATGGAGGCAAATGTGTCAGGGAGAGTGAGATTGGCTCAGGAAAGGGCAGAGGTCAAAGTTATTGTGCATAGAGTCACTATGCGTGACAGGTGACTTGATGGCACATAACAACAACAACCCTTCACAAGTATAATTCTGTGACAATAATGATTTTTATAGTTTTGTCTGGCCATCACCACTCTACCTTTGCAATGTCTTCACTGAAGCTTCCCTGAAGCTCAGTGTCCTCTGAGAACTGAGCCCTCCTCTGCTTGTTTCTCCCTCAGTCCCAGGTAAACTTGATCTGTAGCTGTTTACCGCTTCAAAACACTCATGTAAACAAGATCATCCAAAACTTGTCCTTTTCCATTGATATATCATTCAGTATAATGACTTCAAAATTCACTCATGGTATAGCAAATATCAAGGCTTGATTTCTTTTTATGGGCAATGAATAACTATCCCAGCAAAGAAGAAATATAATGATCAAATACAAAAGCATACTGAAAAATACTCCAGGAATCTAGTCTTAGTCCAGCTTTCTGCTGCCATGAGGGAACTCTAGTTGCGCTGCCAACCCCAAGGTACACAGTTCAAATCCACCATCTGCTCTGCGGGAGAAAGATGAGCAATCAACTCTCATGCCATTTATTGCCTCTGAAACCACCCTGGAGGGCCAGCTATGAGTTAGTTCTGACTCTAATGTACAAAACAACAACAACTTCTGCTCTGCCGCTGTGCTCCATACCTTCCTCCCACTGACTGAAAACAGGTATGTTTCCTGCCTGAGTCTCTGTATGGATTACCTATCCGCAGCCCCAGAGCAGGAGTCTGCCTTCCTCAACATGCTCTGATCCTCCCCTAGGTCACCACACGTTGCCAGCTCCAAGCTACCTGTCCCTACATGCCGCCCACTCGCCATCACCACCACCTCTTACTGAATGTCCTCGATGCCACACACTTGTCTGTTTATTCTCTCAATTTATGCATTTATTCAATTGCCATTCAGCTTGTCTCTCAGGAACCCTTGTTGTTGTTGTTAGGTGCCGTCGAGTCGCTTGTGACTCACAGCGACCCTGTGTACAACAGCCCTAAATCCTGCTCCGTCCTATGCCAATCGCACTGTCTCTGATACACCCATTCCGATTACCCGAGTCACAGAATCAATCCACCTCATAGAGGGTCTTCCTCTCCTGTGCTGTTCCTCCACCCTCCCAAACATGATGTCCCTCTTCAAGGACCAGTCCCTCCTTACAACATGTCCAAAGTATGTTAGACTAAGCCTTAGAATTCTTGCCTCCAAGGAGCAGCCTGGTTTAACCTTCTCCAGGAAGAACCTGTTTGTTCTCTTAGCAGTCCATGGCACCGTCAATATTCTTCTCCAGCACCTCAACTCAAAGGCATCAATTCTCCTTCTATCCTCTCTAATCATTGTCCAACTCTCTGACACATAACAAGTGATAGCAAAGACCATGGCCTGTATCAGATGCACCTTAGTCTCCAGAGAGACACCATTGCACTTCAGTACTTTGGAGAGGTCCCTAACAGCAGACTTTCCCATCACAATAGGACTTGTAATTTCCTGATTGCTGATTCCAAGAGTGTTTACTGTGGAGTCAAGCAAACTAAAGCTGTGAACACTCTCAATCTCTTCACCATCCATCCTGATGCTGCTAATTGGTCCAGTGGTGAGAATCTTTGTCTTCTTGACATTGAGCCTCAATCCATATTGAAGGCTGCAATCCTTGACCCTCTGCAGCAAGCACTTCAAGTCTTCCTCAGTTCCAGCAAGCAGGGTTGTGTCATCTGCATAACACAGCTTGTTAATAGATCTTCCACCAATCCTGACACCACATTTCTCCTTATAGAGCCCAGCCTCCCAGATAATCTGTTCTGCATGTTGAAAAGGTATGGAGACAGGACACATCCCTGGCATACGCCCTTCCCAATTTTGAACCATGCAGTGTTTCCTTGCTATGTTCTGACGACTGCCTCTTGGTCCAAGTATAGGTACTGCATTAGCACAATCAAATGTTCTGGGCTTCCCTTTCTTCTCAGAGTCTCACAGTTTGTTATGATCCACACAGTCAAATAAATGCCTTTGCATCATCAATGAAACACAGATACACTGTCCGCTGGTATTCCCTGCTTTCAGCTAAGATCCATCTAACATTAGTTACAATATCCCTAGTACCACGACCCCTTCTAAATCCAGCCTGGACTTCTGGCAGTTCTCTGTTGATGTGCTATTTCAGTTGTTTTTTAACGACCTTCAGTAGAATCTTGCTTGAATGTGAAATCAAAGATAATGTTCTACAGTTTCCATACTCTGTTTGGGTCATCCTTCTTTGGGATGGGAACAAATATAGACCTCTTCCAGTCTGTTGGCCAAGTGGTTGTTCTCCAGATTTCTTGGCACTACTTGGTGAGTACATCCAGGGCAACATCTGTTAGCTGAAATATCTCAATTGGTATACCATCTATTCCTGGGGCCTTATTTTTTGCTATTTCCTTCAAAGCAGTCTGAACTTCTTCCTTCATCACCATAGGCTCTTGCTCATATGTTGTTTCATGAAATTCTTCTGTGTCTGCCAGTTCCTTTCAATACAGTGATGACTCAGTATATTCTTTCTATCTTCTTTTAATACTTCCTGGATCATTTAATATTCTGCCTAAAGCATCCTTGATTATAGAAACTCGAGGTTTGAATGTGTACTTCAGTTCCTTGAGCTTAAGAAAATGCTGAGCGAGTTCAGCCCTTTTTGATTTTCTGACTCCAGCTTCTTGCACATTTCGTTGTGAGTTATATATCAGACTGCTAACCAAAAGGTCAGTGGTTCTAATCCACTGGGTGTTCGGGGGGAGAAAGATTGAGCCGTCTCCTCCTGTGATGATTCATGGCCTTAGAACCCTGGTAGAGGGTTGTGATGAAGCTGTTATACTGCTGGGTTCATATCTCTTCCCCACAGGCTGTGAATAAGAGTTAGAGGATGGAGACCTTGGCCCTGTCCCAAGATGCTCCTAGTTTTCAAGAAAAGATCATTAACTGTAATAAAATGTGGTGGTGTTTTTGTCAGGTGCTGTTGAGTTGAGTATGACTCATAGCAGCTCTTTGAAAACAGAGCTGAACTCCTTCCTATCCTGTACCATCCTCACCATCTGACACACTTGAGCCCACTGCAGTCACTTGCCAATCCATCTCATTGAGGGTTTTTCGCTCTTTCGCTGATGCTGCACCTTTCTAAGCATGATGTCCTCCTACAAGGACTAGCTTCTCTCAGCAACATACTCAAAGTATGTGAGACAAAGTCACCGTTTTTGCCTCCAAAAAGCACTCTGGCTACGCTTTCTCCGAGACACGCTTGTATGTTCTTTTGGGAGTCCGTGGAATAGTCAGTTCTCTTCTCCAACAACACAGCTCTTCCGCCATCCTTATTCATTGTCCAGCTCTTTGATGCAAAGCGAGTGATGCTAAAGACCATGTGAAGAACCTTGAAAGAGATGGAAGCCCAGTGCCACGAGAGCGCCAGGACACTGATCATTCCCAGACCCTGCTAACTTAGGACACAGAACTGGTTCTGGCTGCAAGCAAGGCCCCCCACTCGTTGTGGACTGGTTTTGCCACTACCCTTCACCCTCCACAACTGAAGACTTCTGGATTGGCTACGAAGCCCCAGGGTGCTGCAAACAGTTAACACGCTCGATGTCTGTGTGAAAGACAGACTTTAAGATCCACTCAGAATTGCCCTTAGATGAGTCAGGTGACTTCCTTCAAAAAAGAAAAACAATTAGCCCTTAAAAATGCCACGGGACTCAGTTCCGCTCTGTAACACAAGGAGGCGCTGTGAGTCCGGGTCCGGCAGCTGGACTGACAGCTGTGTCTACACATCTGCAGCTATTACCTCTCTCCATCAGTTGTCCTGCCTGGAGAAAGGGCCTCTCCAAATCCTATGTCACTATTTACACAGGAGTTTTGTTGTAACACTCCAAGGGGGAAATCGGCAAAGTATTAATCCTTTCCTTGAGTGGATTTATTTAGTGAATTAGAGAATGGCCTTATTTTTAAGCCCTATGATCTTTAATTCAGCCTCACACCATAGACCACCCAACATAGAGAAGAATAAATACGTTTCCCTGGCTATTTTGAAGCCTAATTATTTTGAAACCAAGACCCTTCCCAGAGATCTCCAACTTCTTTTAAGGATATGAAAGTTGGCAGCATTGGTCCTGAACTCCCTCACCAATCTTTTCTCAGAACAAGTAAAAAGTAATTTAGGATCATGCATAAATACCAAGCAGCTAGCAGGAAGAATCTACCAGTTTTGTCCTAGGGAGAAAGATGAGTAATCTCTTCCTACAAGTCTTCAAATCCACAGCCTTAGAAATTTAACGGAGGGTGGCAAAATGAGTTGAAATTGACTCATGAACAGTGGATTCCTATCCTGACCTGCATTATAACTTAACAAAAACCTGGGGCCTATGTGTATGTGTATGTATGTGTGGGAGAGACAAAAAGAGAGATACACACACACACACACACACACACACAGAAACAGACACAGAGACCTGCACTCAGGGTATGGGAATGATGAAAGATTACAGAGTTAGTCTTGGCCTTTCCCCCCCAATGCCCTGCTCTCTTCTCCTCAAGACACTGTAATAGAAATGAATGAGCAAAATTGAACAGGAATCTGGGAGGCAGAATTGACATGTAGGAATGGAGTGCTAGTAGTTACTGTTAGAAAGGCTGAGGTGGAGGTTTAGATTGCAGTAGACATGGCCGCTCATCACTGCATTTGGAAACGTGTGCACAGGAAGACGGTGACTTGGAGAGGAAGCCTCAGACATCTGCAGTTAGATCCTTACCATCATGACTTTGCCCAAATGCCTAATATTACTATTTCTCTTGACCTTAAAGTCTTTCTTTTAAGGTTGTTAAACATCTACTGGGTTTGCTCCATAGTGGGCAGATTGAGATGCTTGGCTGAGTTGGGATGGACCCTGGGACATGAGTACTGGTGTTAGCAGTGGGATGCAGGAACAAGGCAGTGTGAACAATCTTGTTGTTGTTGTGTGCCATTGAGTCACCTGTGACTTATAACAATCCTGTTGTTGTTGATATATA
>NW_006399893.1:1121087-1148724 GCF_000299155.1 Elephantulus edwardii | reverse complement strand
ATATATAGAGAGAGAGAGAGAGAGAGAGAGAGAGAGAGAGAGAGAATGAACTAGTACCTTAGTGGGTAAGGAGTTGCATTATCAACCCAAAGGCAGGTGATTCTAATTCACCAACTACTGTGAGAAAGATATATAGTCCCCTTCCATGAGATTTATAGCTTCTGAAAACCTACTGAATAATGATATGAGTTGATACAAATTGACGACACATAATAACAACAATATGTGTATGATACATTCCATAAATCTATGGTACTATTAAGTCTGAACTGACTCATAGCTGACCCACCAGTAGGTTTTCAAAGACAGTAAATCACATGAGAAGAGATTACCCATTCGCTGTGAGCTGATTCGAACCACATGCTTTTGAGATTGCAAAGAGAGAGGAAGATATCAAGGAAATCTCAAGCATTTATAGAGGCTGGAAAGTCCCAAGTCTGTGGGCCAGACATCAGATTAAAGGCCTCTCCTAACCCACATAGGTGTAGAGTCTAACAAATAAAAGATTGATAGGTCAAGAGGCAGAGAGTTTGCCTGTAGTGGCTGAGGAATCCGAGATCAGCAGGAAAAATGGCAAAGCACTGGCTTCAGAGGCTGGTTGATCCAAGATTGGCAGGCAATATGATAGGCTCAAGTCAAAATAACTGGAAGTGATAAACCAAAGACGGGATAGAAATGAATGGGCTAAAGACTTGGAAAGACCTTTCTCAGGAAGGTATTTGGATGGCCAACAGACACATGAAAAAAATGCTCCAAATCACTGGCAATAAGAGAGATAAAAATCAAAACCACAATGAGATACCATCTCACTCCAGTAGCAGTGGCAAACTTTAACAGGACAGTAAATAAATGCTGGAGGGGATATGGAAAGGAACTCTTATACATTGTTGGTGGGATTGTAAAATGATACAACCACTCTGGAAGGCAGTTTAGGATTTCCTCAAAAAGCTGAGCATAGACATTCCATATGAATTAACGGAGATTTGTACACCAATGTTCATAGCAGCATTATTCACATCCAATAACACTGAAACAGTCTAAATATTGAACCACAATCGAATGGATTGAGAAATGCCAGTATATTCACACGGTATAATACTATGCAGCACACAGGGACAATGATTTTGAAAATTACTGGGGACTGGAGGGCATTATGATAAGTGAACTAACTCAGTCCCATAAGGACAAATGTTGTTTAAGACCATTATGGTAGAAATAGAGAAATAACTAGTAAAACTGGTATGGAAATCAAAGGTGGGGGAGGATAGGAACAGAGGGGTGAGGCTGGGCAGGGAGGTAATCATAGGGTCACACAATTTGATGGGTAGAGGGAGGGGTGAGTAAAAGAAATGGGAAAGATCCAATGTGGAAAACAATGTATATGATCTTTGTAAGCAAACTAGTATAAAATAAAAATTTAATAAAAATAAAAAAGAGAGAGCTTTGCTGGGTGTTCATACATATTCAATACAAGCCACACCCCCCAGAAACCTCCTTGCAACTGATTGGCTGCGTATAGTAGACCTCATTATGGAAATTATTATAGCAGATTGCATCAAGAAAACAGCTGTATCTTAACTACTAAAGCAGAGCAGCCACGTTGGCACAACCTTAAATATGTAAAGCACATTTATACACACCTTAGAACCTATTCAATCTTTAGATTATATCGTGGAATATAAAGGTCAAAGGGCATGTGAATTTTTATTTTGAAGGACCAGGCTATCTAAAAGTGTGTTGTTTTTGTTAAGTGCTGTCTAGTCCCTTGCCACTCCTAATGATCTTATGTACTCTCAACCCTGCTCTGTCTTGAGTGAATTTCATTGCTTCCAGCAGACAATTTTATGTTGCGCTTGAGGTACATTGGCCAAGAATGGAACAAGATCAATGTATTTTACTCTAGAATCCCACCATTGAACTGCCACTGTCCCATCTCTAAAGTGGTCATATCAGCTACAAAGCAATCCCTACAAAAGTCAGACCCTTAAGTATCTTATCAGTTCATGCTGGGGCTGGACCCTGCCTACATAGAGAACATGACCCATCCACAGGCAAGAAATCAGGCATTTTACAGACACTGTGCCAGACAAACAGAGCACTGCCATGTCCCCCGGGTCTGTTGTGCTCTGGACTCATCTTTTGCTTGTCCCCAGCTCTGCTCTGTATTGCAAGGTCTACAAGCTGTAACATCTGATTCACAGTCTTCTGCCAATGAGAAATTGTGTTGAAAGACTGGAGACAGAAGCAAAAGAAAGGCTGGGTTGCTTGCCAACAGAGCAGTAGTTGCAATCCACCAGTAATCCCTCAGAAAAAAGATAAGACATCCTCGTCTTGTTAAGATTATAATCTTGGAAACCTAGTGGAAGGTCACTGTGGATGACAATTCACTCAACGGCAGTGTGTTTTGAGTTGTATCTCCCTCAGGGTCTATCTCCATGAAAGTTTGCGTCTCCTCTGTGGTCCCACAGAACAGGTTTGACATGGTTTTAACTTTCTTTGAAATATTCAGGCTCTGGGTTTTGTCCAATCTCTTCCCTTCATCCTTTAGCTGTTAACTTGCTTATTCATTGATTACAGTGGAGTGAGACCCTCTAGCATTTTTTTCAAGGCTGAAAACAGCACGGGAGAAGATTTCCCATCTTCTTTTCATGAAACTGCTGGTGGATTAAAATCTTCAGAGAGGCCTAGTATTTGGATATATAGTCCCTGCAGACTATGAGCTCCTTATTTGCAGGGGGAAATGCTTACATTGCGGATAAGGCAAAAATATTAGAATAAAAACTCCATTTCTGGTATGGTAAAACCCTATGGTATGTGTCATAAGGTCAAAAATTTTATATATACACACAAGACTAAGAAGTAATTTACCCAAATATTGATTTACTGTTAAACACCATCTTTCCATGTGGGTTTTTCATTCCTTCTTTTGTTTATTTATTTTTCAGATAATCTAAAAAGAAATTGTATTTGTTTTGTATTCAGAAAGATAATCACATGTATTTGCTTTCACAAAAAATAATAACATAAGTTTTATGAATTATTTAAACACTTGGTCTCGTGTTCCTGTTTCCTTCTCCCTCTGAATACTTTGTCCTTTGCATTTTCCTGAAGTCAGTCCTCATTCCCTCACCCTCATCAGTCTTCCTTGCTGAGTCTTTCTTATGACACTACAAATAAACTTAGATGAGAAGTAATCATTTATTTCTTTTTTTAATTTTTAAATTTTTTTTTTTATTTTGTGTGTGTGTGTACCATCAAATCAGATCCAACTGGTACAGGAGGAGATTGCCCCTCCTTCTCCAGCCGAGCATCTGGTTGATTCAAACTGTGTGTCTCTGAGATTGCAGTACAGCTTCTTGCCATTAGACTACCAGGGCTCCCAAAGTTATCACTTATTTTAATGTACTATTGGCTTCTATCTCTTGATGGTCTCACACATTTTGGAGTCATTATCAGATAGGGTCAGTCTTTGGAAAAAGAAAGACCTCATACTGGAAAACTTGGAAGGTCAGAAAAAGAGAAGGACTCTCAACAAGCTGGACTGACACAGTGACTATAACCATGGGCTACAACGTAACAGAGATGATTAGGATGAAGCAGGGCAAAATTCAGAACTCTTATTCGCAGGGTCACTATGAATCATGGTCAGCTGGACAGCACGTAAGTTACAAGTGTATCTGTGCCATCCATTCTCACTTCCTTTTCATCAGTCTTGGGAGTTGAGTGTTTGGACAGCCTTTTCCACATACCCTTCCTACCTGTGTCTTTCACTCTATTACTTTTAAATCTTTCTCCTTTGATCATCTCTATTCTCTTATAACTTTAAATTTTGTCTCTACTCAGTCTTCTGGGCTACACAGACTTTTCCCTCAGGTTAAAAACAACAACAAAAACAACCAAACAAAAACACCACCAACAACCAAAAAAATTCCTCAACCCTATGTCTCCTTTTTTATATATCCAGTGGTTTATAATCTAACTTCTACAAAGAGTATCCCAAATTCATTGTCTGTTTTCTCATCTCAGTCACTTTTGAACTCCCTTAAACCTTATTTCTGCTCCACCTATTTCAATTTGAACCATTTTAGCCATATTTCAGAGCTGCATTTGACATTTTTGGTCCTCTTTCTCTCTTTCATAAACTTGTTCCTGGAATGTCTGTGATCCTGGTTCTCCTGCAGTCTCTCTTTGTTCTCTCTTTTATGAGTTCCTCTTCCCTTAACCAGCTCCTGGGTGTTACGGCCCAGATCCTATCTTCAATCCACCACTCTTCTACTCCACACCATCTGTCTTCTTGGCTCATGTTATTCACTCTCAGCCCCAAGCAATCTTTATGAACTGATGACTCCCAAGTCTATCAGAAAGAAGCCCAGTATCTCTTCTGAGCTTCAATCTCGTATCTCCTGCTGCCTGCCAGAAACATCACCTGAGAGTCCCACAGTTAACTCAGCTTGAAAAGCCCCAAATCAAACTCACCTGCTTTACTCCTCATTCCTACTCTCACTCTCTACTTATCTAAATCAGGTAGTGACATTACGTTTCTACTTGTGTGATCCAAACGAAAAACTTGCAAACTTCCCTGGACTCCTCTCAGATTGTTGTTGTTGGTATGTACCATCAAGTTGGAACTCACTCATTGCTGAGCCTCCATCAGATTTTCAGAGATAGTTAATCACATCTATATGGTGTTTGTTTGTTTGTTTGTTTGTACCATAGTCAAACCCGACCCATAGCTGTTCCTACATTGGGTTTTCAGAGGCAGTTAGTTCACTGGAGGAGATTGTCCATCTTTCTCCCACGGAGAGCAGCTGATGATCTCGAAATGCATGCCTTTGAGATTGCAGGTCAGCTTCTTGCAATTAAAGTTCTAAAGAGTAAGATGTTACCGTAAAGATCGGCACGTATCTGACTCAATTAAAATGAAAACAAATAATCAAAGAAATACAAAAAAATCAAAATTTCACGGTCCTCAAGTCAGTTCCAAACAATAGCTACCCTCTATTGCATTTTCTATTTTCTGCATTGAAATTAGAATGACTGCATATAACACAACCCTGCTTGCTGAAACTGAGGAGGACCTCATGCACTTGCTGCGAAGGGTCAAGGACTGCAGCCTTCAGTATGGACTAAGGCTCAATGTCAAGAAGACAAAGATTCTCACCACTGGACTAATTAGCAGCATCAGGATGGATGACGAAGAGATTGAGAGTGTTCACAGCTTCACTTTGCTCGGCTCCACAGTCAACACTCTCGGTACCAGCAGTCAGGAAATAAAAAAGCGTATCGCGATGGGAAAGTCTGCTGTTAGGGACCTCTCAAAGGTACTCAGGAGCAACAGTGTCTCTCTGGAGACTAAGGTGCGCCTGATACAGGTCATGGTATTTGCAATCGCTTGTTATGCTTCAGAGAGTTGGACAATGACTAGGGAGGACAGAAGGAGAGTGGATGCTTTTGAGCTGTGGTGCTGGAGAAGGGTACTGAATGTACCATGGACTGCCAGGAAAACAAACAGATTCATCTTGGAGAAGATTAAACCAAGCTACTCCTTGGAGGCAAGGATTCTGGGGCTTCATCTGACATAATTTGGACATGTTGCCAGGAGGGACAGGTCCTTGGAGAGGGACATCATGCTTGGGAGGGTGGAGGGACAGCGCAGGAGGGGAAGACCCTCTATGAGATGGATTGATTTGGTGACTGGGGTAATCGGGACGGGTGTGTCAGAGGCGGTACGGTTGGCGCAGGATAGAGGAGGGTTTAGGGCTGTTGTGCATAGGGTCGCTATGAGTCGGAAACGACTCGACGGCACATAACAACAGCAACTGAAGCTCAGAATAGAACTATTTCCAGAAGTTTGCACTCATCACCTGCTTCAAGGGGGAAAGTTTGCCTGTCTTTGTCCTGAAGAGCAGATGGTTGATGCAAACTACTAGAGATACAGATTTTTACCAAAAAAGAGTTAGCAACATAACAGTCTGTCGCCAGAGCTCCCTGCACCTCATTCAAGTCAGGGCATCATCAACTGCTTTATATTCATGTGAATAATAAACTTAGCTAACAAATAGAATACTGAAGAAAAACTGAAATCTTTGAATTACCAAAAGAACAAACCAATGTATCCTAGAAGAATTTAAGCCAGACTTCTCCTTGGAAGCAAAGACAGCAAGACTTGGACTTTGGGGATGCTATCAGGAGAAGCTACTTCCTGAACAAGGACATCATGCTTGCAAGAGTACAGGGTCAGAGGCAGGAAGAACTCAAGAACATGCACTGACACAGTGAGCACAACAACGAGCTTGAGCATGGTGGAGATTTTGTGATGGGCAGGGGTTTGCTGTATTGTTCATCAGTGGGGTTATGACATGAGTCAAAACTGACTCATCAGCACCTAACAGTCAACACCAAATAAGCAGTAAATCTGCAATTAAAGGTGATAATGCATTTCTGTAACCACATTTTAAAGAGGCTGAGAGTTTTTGTAGGTGAATTTAACTTCCAAATGAATGCTCTTTGTATAATTCTAAAGAAAAAGAGAAACACCCAAGGGGGTGTAGGGGGGCGGGGCAATCCTCAGGAAAAATGACAGTTGAGAGAGACAGAGAGAGAATGAATAGGGGAGACTGATGCATGCTGAGAAACAGGAGCTTAGCAAGACAAATTCTAAAAAGTAAGGAGTTGGCCCTTTCCTCCAATCTCTAAAACCACTCACCCATTGGTTGAGACCACCACAGATCCATCAACATGGACTGCACCTCTTGGTAACTGCTACCTCAGATGCAAGGATGGTGAAGCTTCGTCTCAGATACTTCAGGGATATATATTGTTAGGAGGGCCCTATCCCTGGAAAAGGACATCATACTTGGAGGTGGACGGTTAGCATAAGAAAGTAGATTCTCAACAATATGGACTGAGACAGTGCCTGTAACAATGGCCTTAAGTATATCAGAAAGCATGAAGATGGCACAGGATAGAGCAGGGTGGGATCTGTGGTTCCTAGAGTCCATATGAATTACAGTTGACTTTGTATTTAACAACAACACCACCCTATCCTTCACCTTAGTTTTGCTTTTATTATTTATAATTAGGGGAAGCCATGTGACTGCATTCAAACACAAGAAATAGCATTGTGAAACACAAAACTAATTTTACATTAAAGACTTGGGCAAGGACATAGTTTGTCCTAGTCCCTTGTCTTCTCTGAGGGCCTGTGGGAGAACTTTCTTTCTAGTGCTAGTAATAGAAATAATGATCCTGATCTTGTTACTCGTTTCTGCCCTTCATTCATTGTAAAGTTTATGCTTTGACTTGATTCCCTTTTCATGTTCTCAGTCAACAAGGCACAGAAACTTCACGTGAGTCCTACCTTGTGCGTCTTTAACCGCATTTGGAGAAAAAAGGTTTTTCTTTGTAGATGTTGTCGGTTCAATTAATAAAGTTAAACTGGAGTAGGTGATCCCTAAAGTGAATCCATTTTAGTATTCTTTGTTTTATTGTGAGGGAAATTTGTATATGTCAGGAGTCTCAGTAGCCTTGTGTGTCATGTATTGGGTTGCTAACAGAAAGGCCAGCAGTTCAAAGTCACCAGCTCCCTCTCCGAAGAACAATAGGCAGTTTCCTCTCATAAATATTTAAAGTCTCAGAAACCTGGTGGAGGACTGCTATGAGTCCTAACCAATTCAACAGTAACAGGTAACTTACGTGTAACAAAACATTGGCTATTTCAGCAGTCTCCACAAGTATAATTCAATGAAGTTCATTGTGTTTATTATGCTGTTCAGCCATCACTTGATTGGTTTCCAGATGTTTTTATCAACCTGTACAGAAACTCAGGATCTTCTATACAATGAATCTTCCTTTCCCTTCCATCACGCTCATCCCAAGTAACCAACAATACACATTGGTTTCTACATCCGTGCCTATTCTAGATATTTCAAACATCTGGGGATCATATAATATTTGTCCATTTGTGTCTGACAATATTTTAAATAATATTGTTGAAGATTATCCAAAGACTGCTGGAGAAGTACATTAGCAAGAAATTGCTGGGTATTTAAGTTGGGTTCAGAAGAAGCCATAGAATAAGGTGTAACATTGCTGATGTTAGAAAGATCTCGGTAAGCAAAGAATTCCAGAAAGATGTTTGCTTGTGTTTTATTGACAATGCAAAGGAATTAAAATTTGTGGATTATAATAAAATTATGGCACCATTATTATAATGGAAATTCCATAGAATATTATTGTACCCATGCAAAGTTTGTACATAGGCCAAGAAGTAATTATTCAAACAGATCAAAGGGATACTGCACAGTTTAAAATCAGAAAAGGTGTGTGTCAGGGATATATTGTTTCTCCATAATTATATCATTTTTATCATGTGCCATCCAGTTGCCTGTGACTCATAGTGACCCTGTGTACATTAGCTCTGAAACCTGCCCTATCTTGATCAATCTCGTCATCTCCAACAGAACTAATCCCATTTCTCCAGTGACTGGGTCAATCCATTTCATCCTGGGTGGTCCTCTCTTGTGCTGTCCCTCCATTCTTTCAAGGACTGGTCCCTCATGGTCATGTGCCCAAAGTATGTGAGACAGAGCCTCAGAAGCCTTGTCTCCAAGGAGAAACTTGATTTCATCCTCTCCAGGACAGACTTATTTGTTCTCCTGTCAGTCTACAGTATGTTAAACACTCTTCTCAGGCACCACAACTCAAAAGCATCTATACTTCTTCTATCATCCTTAGTTATTGTCCAGCTCTTCGATGCATAGCAAATAATTCCAAGGACTATGGCTTATATCAGGCATACCTAAGTCTCCAGACTGACAATGTTGCTCTTTGTTACTCTAGAGAGTTCCCTGACAGCAGAATTTTCCAATGTCTTTTGAGTTCCTGACTTCTAGTGTCAAGTGTTGATTGTGGAACCAAGCAAGCTGATGTTATCAACAATCTCAATCTCTTTTCCATCCATCATGAAGTTGCTATATGGCCCAGTTGTGAGAATATTTGCTTTCTTGATGTTGAGCTTCAATCCATGTTGAAGACTGCAGTTCTTGACCTTCTGCAGCAAAGACCTTCATATCCTTTTCTGTTTCAGTTAGCAAGGTTGTGTCATCTGCATAATGCACATGATTGATAAGTTTTCCTCCAATCTTGATGCCGCATTCCTTCTCATAAAGTCCAGCCTCCCAAGTGATCTGTTCTGCATACAAACTGAAAAGGATATATCCTAGATACACACCTTTCCTGATCCTGAATCATGCAGTGTTTCTTTGCTCTGTTCTGACTACTGCTTCCTGGTCCAAGTATAGGTTTTGCATGAGCACAATTAAATGTTCTAGGATTCCGATTATTCTCAAAGTTAGCCACAATTTGTTGTGATCCACAAAAATACCTTTGCATAGTCAATGAAACACAGATAGACATTTTTCTGGTATTCTCTACTATCAGCCAAGATCCATCCAATGTTGCCTATGATGTCCCTAGTGTCACAGCCTCTTCCAAAACCAGCTTGCACATCTGTCAGTTCTCTGCTGATATACTATTGTTCCAGTTGTTTCTGAATAATCTTTAGCAGGATGCTATCATTCTATAATTTCCACACCTTGTTGGGTCATCTTTTTTATTTTTTTAATGGGAATAAATATGGATCTCTTCCAGTCAGTTGGCCAGGTAGTTGTCTTCCAGATTTCTTGGCATAGCCTGGTGAGTGCGACCAGGGCAACATCTGTTTGCTAAAATATGTCAATCAGTATTCCATTAATTCCTGGGCCTTGTTTTTGGCTAATTCCTTCAGAGAAGCTTGAACTTGCTCCTTTATCACTATTGCCTCTTGATCATACATTGTTTCAAGAAATTCTTCTGTTTCAGCCAATTCTTTTTGGTATAGTGCCTCTGTGTACTGCTTCCATCTTCTTTTGATGCTTACTGGGTCATTTAACATTCTGCCTTGCAACTTGAGGCTTGAATTTGTTCTTTAGTTCCTTCAGCTTAAGAAATGCTGAGCGAGTTCAGTCCTTTTGATTTTCTGACTCCAGCTCCTTGTACATTTCATTATAATATTTTGCTTTGTCTTCCTGAGCAGACTTTTGAAATCTTCTGTTCAGCTCCTGAACTTCTTGGTTTCTTCCCTTTGCTTTAGCTTTCCAGTATTGTAGTGCAATATTTAGAGTTTCTTCTGATATCCATCTTAGTCTTTTCTTTCTCCTCTCTTTCTGTAGTGACTTTTTACATTCTTCATGCATGATAGTCTTGCTATCCTCCCACAGCTCACCTGGTCTTCTCTCATTAGTGCTCAAGGCTTCAAACTTGTTCCTAAAATGGTCTTTAAATCCAGTTGTGATAGACTTGAGGTCTAATTTGATTTTCTTTCATTTCAGTTTGAACTTACAGATGAGCAGTTGATGTTCCACAATCAGCACCTGACCTAGTTTTCACAGCTGATACTGAGCTTCTCCACTGATTCCTTCTGCAGATGTAGTCAATCTGATTCCTGTGTAGATCATCAGGTGACATCCATGTGTATAGTCGCAGTTTATGCTTCTTATAAAACATGTTTGCAATGAATAAATCATTGATTCTACAGAATTCTATCATTCTGTTTCTAATTTCCGTCACCAAGTCCATACCTTCCAACTGTAATCCTTCTTCCCATTACCAATTTTTGCATTCCAATCACTCATTATTATCAAAGTATATTGGTTACATGTTTGATTGATGTCTGCCTGTAAAAGTTGGTAGAAGTCATCTATTTCCTCTTCTTTGGCCCTAGTTGTCTTTGGTGCCTATGCTTGAATTATAGTGCTATTAACAGGTCTTCTTTGTGTGTGTATTAATATTATCCTGTCACTCACAGCATTGCATTTCTTTTTTTATTGTTATGTTAATGAAATTTACCGAAATGTTGGATTTTCATTAATTCATGGTTGCACATTTTCCTTTCTATCCCCTAGTTCACTTTCTTTTGAAAAAAATATCATTCATTGTTGCAAAATTTCCTCCCTTCCCTCTCTACCTCCCATTCCACTTTGCTATGCATCACTTATTCTGGACTCTTGTCATACAAATATTGCTTAATCATGTATTTCTTTTAAACAGTTCTTTCCTTCATTTGTTCCAATACAGTGTTCATTATTTATCCCTTCTTACCTTAGTTCCCCCTTCCAACGCCATGTAAGTCCTGTTTTATAATAGTGGTGTGTGCTCGCTTCAGCAGCACATATACTAAAATTGGAACAATACAGAGAAGATTAGCATGGCCCCTGCGCAAGGATGACAGGCAAATTCGTGAAGCCTTCCATATTTTTTTTTAAAAAAAATAGTGGTGTTATGTAGTATTTGTCCTTCTGTGATTGAGATATTCACTCAGTATAATGTCCTCCAGGGTCACCCATGTTGCATAATATTTTATTAGTTCCTTGTTTTTTTCAGTGCTGCATAGTATTCCATTGTGTAAATTTATCATCATTTTTCTTTCCATTCATTTGTTGATAGGCAGTTGAGTTGTTTCCATCTCTTTGCTATTGTGAAAAACACAGCAATAAACATGGGTGTGCATATGTCTGTCTGAGTAGCAACTCTGGTTTCTTTAGGGTATATTCCTGGTAGTGGAATTGCTGGGTCAAATGGCATTTCTATTTACAACTTTTTGAGAAAGTGCCATACTGCCATAGTGGTTGCACCATTTTACACTCCCACCAGCAGTGAATAAGGATTCAAATCTCTCCACAACCTTGCTAGCATTTGTTGTTGGCTGCTTTGTTGAACTTTGCTATTGTTACTGGGTGAGATGATATCTCATAGGTGTTTTGATTCATATCTCTCTGAAAGCCAGGAATTTTGAACATTTCTTCATATATCTCTTTACCAAGTGAATGATCTCTTTGGTGAAGTGTCTATTCATATCCTGGGCCCATTTTGCAACTGGGTTTTTTACCTTTTTCTACAACATTGTATTTCCAGATGAATCTAGAAATGTTCTTTTTAATTATGAAAGTAACTATTTTTCCTCACCTTTTCATCTCCAGTGTAGTAGATCAGATTCTGATAGTAGATCTGATTCAAAATGTCCCATGCCAACCCATTTCATTTCACCAAATTTTGCCTAGTGTCTCAATATTTATGTGTTCCATTTCCTCCTTAACAATCTCCAATTTTCCTATGTTCCTATATTCATATTTCTCACATTCCATTTTCTAATCAGTAGTGTTCGTTTACAACTGTTCCTCCTCCTTTGGTATTCCCAATAAGAAGGTTCTGCCTCTGATGCCGTTTTTGTTAGTCTACTCTAAATATGCTCTAGTATACACAGAGTTTTTTGAGGCTTGTTATTTCGAGAATCAATGACCAATCCTTCTCCCTAGTCTGTCTTAATTTGGATGCTTGACTCTAAAGCAATATTGACAGATAAGAATTTTGCCCAAAAGAGCAGATGACAGCCCTTTCTCAGTATTCAGGTAATGGATCAGTTGTTGGTCCTGCCTGCTACCCCCTGAGGCACATGTGTCTTGTTCTCACTCATCCCTGCTCTGCCAGCATCTGGCTCAGTTTCCTCACCTTGCTCCTCAAATACCTCACAGCCCCTAGCCAATCTTGGTTTGATGGCTCAGGCCTCCACCCATCTCTATCCACCCACTACCTCTCCACTGCGCTGTAATGTTATGTTCCTGCACAACACTGGTGGGATGTCTTCCTGATGACGTATCTTCTGAGGTTTGTTGTTCTCTTCTGTTTCAGAAGTGGTGTGAGACAAGGGACACCAATGTAAGCAATGTTTCTTTTGTCTACTCTCATGGGTCTGCAGAGTAGTGTGGCCAGGATCCTCAACTCTCTACTCTCTGTGATGGTTCAGTGGCAGGTCCTTGATAACGCTAGAAGCTGGACTCTGAGGAAGAATATGGAAGATTGAAGACAGAGTAATCAAAAACTTAAGCAGATGACCCAGCTTTGCTTGCAGAAAGTGAGGAAGACTCAAAGCACTTACAGCAGTAGGTCAAATATCAAAGCCTTAAAAATGGATTATGTCTCAACATCCAGAAAACAAAAATCCTCACAACTGTACTTATAAATAGATAGCATCATGAAAGATGGAGAAAAGACTGAAGTTGTCAAGGATTTAATTTGACATGAATCCACAATCAGCAGCTATGACAACAGCAGTCAAAAAAATCAAAAGAGTGCTACATTGGGGAAAAATCTGCTCTCAAGGTTCTCTTTAAAGTGTTAAAGAGCAAGGATGTCAGTTTAAAGACTAGGATGTAGCTGACTCAAACTATAGAAGAAAAAAACCCCAATGCCTTTGAACTGTGGTTTTGGCAAAGAGTACTGAGTATATATGACTTGCCAAAAGAATGAACCAAATCTATCTTGGAAGAAGTGCAAACAGGGTGCTATTTAGAGGCAAGGATAGTGAAACTTCAACTCATGAAGTTTGAACATGTCAGCAGGTGCCGGTCTTTATAGTAAGACCTGTGCTAAGATGACCCTCAATGAGATGTATTGGTACAATAACAATAATGGTAATTATATGGATAGAGGCCTGATCCATCAAACCAGGATTGGCTAGGGGATGCAAGGTGTTGGAGGAGCAAGGTGAAGGAACTGAACTGGATGCAGGCAGAGCAGGGGAGAGAGTAGGAACAAGACACATGCATGTAAGAAGATGGCAGGCGGGACCAACAACTGATACATTGCCTGAATATTGAGAAAGGTCTCACATCTGCTCTTTTGGGCAAAATTTTTATCTATTAATATTGCTTTAGAGTCAAGCATCCAAATTAAAACAGACTAGGGAAAAGGATTGGCCATCCACTTCCAAATAACAGGCCTCAGAAAACTCTATGTACAAGAGAGCATATTTAGAGTAGACTACCAAAAATGGCATAAGAGGCAGAACCTTCTTACTGGGAAAAACAAAGGAGGAAGAACAGTTGCAAACAAACACTACTGATTAGAAAGTGGAATGTGAATAGTAATGGTGCAGGATAGGGCCAAGTTTCAATTCCTGGGGTCACTGTTAGTCGTAGTTAGCTTGATAGCGTCTAACAACAATAACAACCTTTTCAACGTCCATCCATGTTACAGCCTGTATCAGGACTACATTTCTCTGAGAAGAATTTTAAGAGATGAACAGATCATTATCATATACACTAAAGAAAGATAGCATATGAGGATCTGTCTATAAGCCACAGAATGTCAAGAGTCCTCTATTTTAGCACAAATAGAAGCTAAAAGGAACAAGCAAGTTTCTTCTTTTAAAGCCAATAGAGAGAGTATCCACCAGCTGTTCCATGGAAATATGGGCAAGCTCCTCCTTTGTGATTAAAACGCCTCTGAAAACTGCCTGGAGGGTCAGCTGCAGGTCTATTCTGACTCATACACCTTCTGGCTTCTGGATGCTAAAGAAAAGAAATGTCTGTACTTTAGAGTCATTAATTGTACTGGGTTTTGTTATAGCAGCTCTTGAAACTGTGACATACTCTGACTTTGAATTCTCCACTTTCCCTCTCTCACAACCCCTGACTCTCCCTCTTGACTCCTGGATCACCTCCAAAATAAACAACTTTATGTCCTACTCTCCCAGCTCAGCTTTCAGGGACACTCAAATCAAGAGGACAGAGGCAAGAAGGTTAGGAAGCAATCTCTTGACATTTATGAATTGATTGATGGAAGTCAGTTTACAAAAAAGAATGCTTTTCACACAGATTCCCGAATTCCTTACCTAAGAAAGTAAGAACCCAGCAACGATCTCTGTGCTTCCCAGACCCATAGCCTTCTCTTCACTCAGATAATAATTTCTAGACCTCGGGGCAAATAGCAGCTAAAATTTGATATTTGACCAAACACGGTGCTGATATGCCATGGATATCTCGAATCCATTTTTAATATTTCAGGCATCAGATGGAAGGGAGCCCTCTGCTAGAGAGACTACCTCTTTTGGATGCTTGCGGGAGGCAAAGAAGCTGAGTTTTGCAGATTAAAACAAGCATCAGCAGGCGACCAACTCCACTCAGTAGCCACCTAATGTGGAGTTGGGTTGTGTTGCTACCTGGAGTAGACAGACATCAAGGAAAAGATGTCAGAGTCACAGGGAGAAAGGTGATCATGCATAATCTGTCCTAGAAAATTATACTGAGGACCATAAAGAGTTCTGCATCAGAGAGCAAAGAACATTCATTTTACTGTTTTAAGGGTACATATTGCCTTTTGTGCTCCATATAAAACAGGCAACCAATCAAAGTGAACAAATAAGATCAGTTATTTATTGGCCCTTTGCCTTGTAGCCCAGTCTTGTATAATGATGGTGACAGTGGGGATAGATGCCATTTATTAAATGCCTACTCTTCAATCCTCTCCTTTGAAAATAAAGGAAATGAAAAGCCCAGATAGATTAAGTGTCCTGCTCAAGGTAAACAGCTGGCCGTTGACAGTGTTGGAACTTTGTCTCCCAAGCCAATATTTGTTCCATTATTTTCTGCTGCTTCTATGCAAATGTGCAGATGAGAATTTAAACCGCGGGATTTACAACACCCTTGCCATTTTCATAAATCTGTATATGGGAACGAAAAAGTATTCCTTCTCCCATAAAGGAAGACAGAGATTGTTTCCCTGCTCAACCATACAATGCACACTGTAGCCCAGAATGTTGACCCAAGAGCATTGGCACTAAATGGGTTACAGGTCTCAGTCCCCTATGTCAGGCCTGGGAGGAGAGTGCCTTCAGCCAATAGTACCTCTAGAGACCACAAGGACACTTGTCTATTTGCCCCTTCATGCCTTATAAATAGGTGCTCCCTGAGTGTGCAAATAGTGATGCGCTCAACTATTAACCAAAAAGTTAATGGTTTAAACACATTTAGAAGTATTTTGAAAGAAAGTGCACAGCTTTGAAAATTTTGGGGAACTCCATTCAACTGTGCAAAACATGGAGTGGCCATGAATCAGAACCCACTTTAGAAACAACTGGTTGGGGTTTTACTTGCCTAACAAGTGGAATTATCCTTTTCTCCTGTGCCTTGCGGTGACCACATAGAGAAGAAAGATTTTAACAGTGACTACTGGCTGAGCATTCTGCAAAGCCTCCGTGGAGCATGAAGCAGGTTGATCTTTCTCCCCAACTACCACCCTCCCAGCCTTGCCAAATCACCTAGCTGGGGATGGGAGTCGAGGTGCTGTGGTCGCTAGTAAAATGTGCTGCTGATCCAAGATGCATGTTTCTGATGGTTTGAATCCACCAGCAGCTCCCTCTACCAGGCTTCCAAGTTTGTGATTCTTTACAGGAGGAGATTCTTTAGTGAACCAAAGGATCAACTGAAAGATTTGAACCAATGACTCTTTGATTAGCAGTGCAACATGTAGCATATTATGTCAGCAAAGCTCCTCCTTTCAGTACAACAAGTCTTTGCTGTCAAGGCTTCAGTGACTCAGAGCTGACCTTCTAGTGGGTGTAAAGAGGGTGTAAATCAACCATATGAGAAGAGGTTGCCCATCTTTGCCCCTTGGAACAGGTAGTGGATTAAAACTCTTTGCCTTTGGGTTGGCAGTGGGATTCCTTAACCATCAGGCCACTAGGCTTTTAAGGAAAGCTTGATGTAAGTGGAAACAAATCTCATTTTCAATTCAAAGCTTTCAACCAGCCCCTTGCCCAGGTCCAGAAACACCAGCGGCAAGGCCATAAATGAAAATGGATGTAGTCTGTAATAGTTTCTTTTTCTCTGCCTCTATCTCTTATTTCTGTGTTGCTAAGTTTTCTTTTTCTTACTGGAGAGAAACTGAAGTAGAGGAAGGTAAGGTCAATAAGCACAAGCATTTTATTTAGCCAGAATCTATGATTTTGGTTCATTAAAGAGTCTATTGTTAGAAAGGGTTATTCCTTGGAAAGGGACAGACATCATGCCAGGAAAGATGGAGAGTCAGAGAAAGAGAGGAAGACTCTCAACAAGATGAATTGACACAGTGGCTGTAACAGTGGGTTCAAGTGTTTCAGAGATGATGAGGACAGCACAGGATAGGACAGGATTCAGATCTGCTGTTTATAAGGTCACTAAGAATTCTAGTTGACTCAATGGTGCCTAAAAACAAGGCGTTCTGGTATTATAGTGTGTAGCATGTTGCACTGATAACATAAAGGTCAACAATTTGAATACAAATAGCTGCTCCAAAGGAGAAGTGGGAGAGTCATGTTAAGAGATTCATGTGTTGCTGTTAAGAGTTACTGCCCTAAATGCTGGGGGAGGGGCAGGCCTTCATGAGTCAGAATAGAGCCAACAACCATGGGTTTGGGTTTTGGCTATGACCCTATGGTCCAACTCTCCGGGAGATTTCAGGGGTGGTTCTCTGGTAGACTACAGAAACAAGTTCTATGTAGGGACCCCACAGAGCTCCCTCACATGACCTTGGACATGTACCTCAAAGGCAGAGTCCACATCTTCCCCTGACTCCATAAATTACTCTGGGGAGGGGGGGAGAGTACAGGAAAATGGTCCAATCCAGTACGTATCCTTTGCAATGAGCACTTGCCCACAGAATTCTCACCCCTTCTTATTGAGTCCATGAAGTGTTCGGGCAACCCTGTTGGCCCCCTTTTCCTTACTGTGCCAGCAGGGCTACTCATGACATCCCAGAAAATAAGGAGGCTGAACTCTCAGCTCTAACATAGACTCAAACACTCAGAATATATTGGGCTACACAAATACAACAACAAGGGTGGTTCAGAGTAGACCCATGGATTCTGCAGCTTCTGTTAGGTGGGGTCAGGTGTTGGTCTCCTCTCCATGAGACACCCACAAATGTCTCCCTCTAGTGCCCTCACTTGGACCTGTGGAGTACAGGGCTTTCTCTTCTCAGTCTAAGCCCCACCTCTCAAATCCAGTAGTCCCATCTCTTTGTCCCTTTCCCCCTTCCAAATGAAAAAGTAAAACAGCAAAAGCCCACCATTCAACTCTTCTAACTGTAAGTTTCCTCTTGTTGGGCTGGAAGAGGTATTGTGTTTTCTGGAGTTTTCTTAGATTCTGGGCACCATGGCTACTTCTCTTCTTAGAATATGGTGTTACTTATTGCCTGTCATGGTCAGTGTTGTAGCTTTATATAAAATGCTGACACGAAGGTAATTTCCTCTTTAAATCCCATTAGAGGAAAATTTATATTCACAAATATATAAAAGGTAGCATGCCCTAAAGAGAAAAATTCATAAAAACTTAACCAATTGTCCTACCTGTCAATTCTGATTCATAGAAACTCTGCTTACATCAGCGTAGAACTAACTGTGCTTTATAGGTGCTTTACGTGGGGTGGGGGTGGGGGAAACTTTTTGCTTGTTTTCATTTTTTAAAAGTTTCTTATGATTTAGGTTAAGCTTTATAGAGCAAAACAAGTTTTCATTTAACAGTTCATTCACCTTATGTTTTGTCAGATGGATTACAATCACCATCCTGTAACAGCCCTCTTTCTCCTACACCTTCTGTTTCTTATTTCCATCCATCCTTCTTTTCTCTCCCTTCCTGTCTTCTCAGCATTATCCATGGCAAAACACTGCCTTTTAAGGCTCATATGGCCAGACTTCTCCAAAGTGCTAAAGAGCAAGGATATCATTTAAAGACTAAGGTGTGTCTGATCCAAACCATGATACTTTCAATTGCTTCCTATGCACTTGAAAGTTGGACAAGAATAAAAATCTTTGTCTTTAAATTGTACTTTTGTAGAAGAGTACTGAATATCTCATGAACTGCCACAAGAACAAACAAGTCTGTCATGGAGGAAATGCAAACAGGGTGCTTCGAGATGGTAAGAATAGTGAAACTTGGTCTCATATGCTTTGGGCATGTTGTCAGGAGGTATCAATCCCTGGAAAAAGATATAATACTGGGAAAGGTGAAGGGTTTGAGAAAGAGAAGAAGAACTTCAAAAAGATAGATTGACATGACTATAAAAATAACCTTGAGACGTAAGAGATGATACAGATGGGGTAAGATGGGTTAGGGTTCTGATCTGTTTTTCACACTGTCATTATAAGTTATGGTTGACCTAACATAATATGTACAAAGAAGTTGTGGGTCAGTGAAAGAGCTAAATACTCTCAATGAGATGGATTGACAAAAGACCTGTAACAATGGGCTTCAGATTTTTTAGAATGGTGCTGGATAGAGCAAGGTTTTGATCTGTTGTTCACAGGGTCACTGTGAGTCGGAGTCACCTAGACAACAAACAGCACCTAACCACAGCAGCACTGGCTGCTTATTCTAAGGTGTGCCTTTTTTGTTGGTGTTACAGACCCACTTATAGGCCTTCATTGTGTTTGGATGTAAGTCGAGACGCAGGTGAGTTTGGTTCTTGAACAGTGACTTTTAGGCCATGGTCTCAGGAGTTCTTTCATACGTTAAGCTGGTCTACTGTATGATTTTAAGTTTAAGTTTTGCAATGTTTTGTCTCTCTGTGTAGAGGACCTTCTATTGTGGTCCCTTACAGTGTGGTCAGCCCTGGGAGCTGGGCACCAGCTAGGTCCTCCCACCTCAGGGTCGTGGAGAGTGAAGTATACATTGCCTTCTGGACTAATAGTCTTGGAATTTTTTTTTGTTGTTGTTCTTTTAACTCATCTCTGGACAGGGAAAGACCATCGGTTGCACCTTGGATGGCTTCTCACTAATTTTTAACCCTACTGGAGAGTCACCAAGGCAGGATGAAGAGAATTGTTTTTGTGGATTATTATGCCAATTGACCTTACTGTCCCCCAAGATTTTGTGATGAGCTCTCAGAAAGAGTGACTCATTCTCTCAAAGTATTTGGTCCTGACTAAGAAGTGTCCATAGTTTTGTCCCTGTTTGCTCTGTTATAATTGTGGATATATTTACAGCACATTCATACACACACATAACAGTACTGTTTGTCAAATCTGTAAGTCACAGGTATATTCTCATTCACCTATGCCTGCCTGTTCATCTTGTCTGCCTAGGTATCCACTCGTCTGTTATTGCTGATAATCTGTGATTGTTTATGCAATAGCCATAAAGTTTTTAATGGCTGGTTTTTAAAATAAATTGCCAGCCCTTTCTTCTGAGGCACCTCTGGATGGACTCAGTGCAAAATTGGGTTAGCAGTTGGGTATTATTAACCATTTGCTTCTTAGGTAAGTCCTGAGAAAAAAAACCAAAGCATCCCAGAAAGTATCACATTTTCTGTCACACTGATCCCAGGTACTTTAACTGAACCTGAGCTATTCAGGAAGTGTGTCAGCTAGAAGACTATAACTCCCACTAGGAGTGGGGACTTGAACGAATCTGGAAATGGTCCTAAAGAGTTTCCTTCACTTTTTGTTCCCCGAGTTCCAGAGCCCCTATAAACACCACATCTCACCTCCAATGTTTGATTCCGGGGCTGTAGCTTTTGAAAAGTCACTTTGAAGGCACTTCTGCATCTCAAACCTGGCAATTCTCCACAGCTAGAGTTCTTTGCTATGTCCTCTTGTCTCCAAGCAACACACTCTGCTTCAATCGTGGCCCCTGAGGACCAGCCATCCTGGGAGTCCACCCTTCTCACCTTCTCGCCACAGGACCCCTCCTGAATCTCTGCAAGACACTTGATTCTCTGTTCTTCTCTGTGTATCAGCTATAAAATTAAAGTTTGGGAGAAGCTAAAGGGGACTCCAGGCTTACAAAGCAGCTCTTACTTGGAAAATACCTGGCCACGGAAAAGAAAATCACTTGACTGAAATGAAAAACCCAAACTATTTTCCTCCAAATATTTCTCGTATTCATGTGACATTAATACACAAGTTTGGCAGTTGCCACTGATCATGTGAATCTCTTTTAAAAGCTATTTGCTTTTATAGGATCTAGCTGTTTGATTATTTATCTGTATAAAAACAAATGAACTCACAGTAACCCTATGTGTCCATGTGCAGCTGTTCTCCATAGAGCTTTACATGGTTGATATTTTTAGAGGTAATTAGCCAGGCCTTCTTTCTGAGATGCACTGTGGTGGACTTGAACCTCCAACCTTTTAGTCAGCAACTAAAAGTGTTAACCATTTGTACTACTTAGAGCTCCAATTTATTGGCTTCAAAGTGCTCTTGACTCTAACACGAAGGAAAGCAAAATACAGTAGCCCATGTCTTGGCCTTATTATTCATGATAGCACAGAAATAGAAACAACTTAAGTGCCCATTAATAAGCAAAGGAATAGAGAAAATATGGTCTATTCACAAAATGGAATATTATACAACATTATAACAATGAATACGTTCTTCCTCCCTGCCCTCTTTTTTTTCTTTTTCAAGTTTGTACCTAATTCTATGAAAATTATTTTCTTTAAGGAAAAAGAAATAAACACACATATTATGCTGAAAAAAAATCCCCAGAATTCATAATAAAGAAACTGAGAAACACCACACAACCTTGATATACCTAGAGAGCATTATGCTGAGTGAAACAAGTTGGTCACAAAAGGAAAAATACTGTGTAAGATCACTGTTACACTGGAGGACATTATGCTGAGTGAAGTACCTCAGTCACAAAAAGACAAATACTGCATGGTGCCGCTGTTGTAAAACAGGACTGACCTCGAAGTTGGGGGGAGACTGAGAAAGATGGATTCAATAATGTATACTGCATTGAAACAGATGAGGGAGAAAACTGTTTAAAAGGGATACATGATAAGGTATTTTTGTCATGACAGGAGTCCAGAGCAAAGATTGCATAGTGGAGTGGATCTGGGGGGAGGGTTGGTAAAACAATGAAAGAATTTTTCTTTTACTTTTCTAAGAGGGTAGTGTACTGGGGTGGGGCAGAAGGGTTGGGAGGGGAGAAAAGTGCAACAATGAATGAATGGAAATCTAAAGTCTCTGTAAATTTGCATTGAAATTAATGATAATTTTTTTAAAAAAAATAGATCACTGCTAAAATGCTAGATAAAGATTTCCACACACAGAGACTCATTCTGGTAGAGTTGCAGGGAGGAGGAAGGAGGCAAAGGAGGAGTGAGTAGAAAATGAATTAATAGTTCATAAACACTTCTTAATACGGGCTAAAGCAAGGACAATATGGAATGAATTTTAATGATAAGACATTATATGTATTGTAACTGATGTTATGGAACAAAATGTGCAAGGATGACTGAGGGAAAAATATGCTTTGTAACTTTCACTCAAATGACACACACACACACACACAGAGGAGCAGATGCTTTCATCACCTGGTTAGGGTTGTAAGGAAGACTCCTCCTTGTTGCCCCATCTCAGCTGAAGATTTCATCATTTTGTGGAAATTTTAGACACTTCACACTAACACCCAGGCCTCATCAGAAGCACAATGCCAGCTTTAATTTTTTGGTTGTTGAGTCCAGTGCCAGGAGCAAGCCAAGAGGGCAGCTACGAATCATGTTTTATTTATGCAGAGGAATAAAAATACACTGGTGAGCATGAAGGGTGAGATACAGCACCAGCCAGCACAGTTTTTACAAGGCAAACAGAGGCCCTGATTTACTCCCTATTCACTAAAACTTTATTGCTTCCTCATCATGTGAGACAGGTTGCTTTCTGTCTCTTAGAAGGTAAATATGGTTAATGTGCTGGAGCGGTGGTTCGCTGGCTACTGGGATGTTTATTAGCATGGATAGTGATTTAGTGACTCTTCCTTCATGGAGGGGAAGTCATTGGGGACCCAGGGCACGATGCCCAGCCCAGGGCAAGACTGCCTGGGAATCCTCCCAGATCGCAGTGATGCAGACAGATATATAAAGACGTTCTTCATTTCAAGCGCCCTTCTCCACTCTGAAAGTAAAATATTCTAAGATACAAACAAACAAAACAGTACCCAAAACTCAAACTCATTGTGGTTGAGTTGACCTTAGCGGACCTTCCAGAGGGATTTCAGAACCTGTATATTTGCGTGGGAAGAGAATGCGCATCTTTCTACCGCAGAGCATCAGGTGGACTTGAACCACTAAAGGTTCACTGCCTTTGGGTTAGAAGTGCTGCTTTCTGTGGACTACACCATTAGAGTTCATCAACAGCGAGTATGATTCACTCTAGCTTTAAAAAAAATGGGAAAAAATAAGCTTTATTTCATGCAGGGTGGTGCCCGGCTCAGAACTTCTGCAACTGCTTCTTGGTGCCCGCGGCCTTGGTGACCTTGAGCACGTTGAAGCCCACGGTCTTGCTCAGTGGCCGGCACTCGCCCACGGTGACAATGTCTCCAATCTGGACATCTCTGAAGCAGGGAGACAGGTGCACGGACATGTTCTTGTGACACTTCTCGAAGCGATTGTACTTGCGGATGTAGTGGAGGTAATCTCGGCGGATAACGATGGTCCTCTGCATCTTCATCTTTGTCACCACGTCAGACAGAATTCGTCCTCGGATGGAGACGTTACCAGTGAAAGGACAATTCTTATCAATGTAGGTGCCCTCGATGGCCTCCTTGAGCGTCTTGAAGCCCAGACCGACGTTCTTGTAATAACGCAGGAGCTTCTCCTTGCCTGTTTCCCCCAACAGCACTCTCTTTTTGTTCTGGAAGATGATGGGCTGCTTCTGGTAGGCGCGCTCGGTCTGGATGTCCGCCATCTTTCCGGTCGCTTGGAAAAAGGCTCACTCTAGTTTTTTGACATTTGAGTGGAGGTGTATTAAGTGTGAGTGGAGCAGAAGTACTGGGCCGAGGGTTTAGTCCTGACCAGCACTGTGATGAAAACAACAAATTAGATTATAAAAAATAAAAGTATTATATTTTAGGGCATAATGTTTATCATAAGAGTACGGAATGAGGGTTGCAGAGTAGATTATATTTGGGGTGAGGGTGGGGTGGGGGGGTGCGGAGGCCACTGTGTACCAATGAAGGAGTTTTTCTTTTGTTTTTCAAGGAGAGGAGCTAAGGGGCGGGGGCGGGGAGAAAAGTGCAACAATGAATGGATGGAATTCCCAAATCGCTGTAGATGTTCACTGAAATAAAAAAAAAAAATTTAAAAAATTCCAGTTAAGTTTAAATTGGGGTTTAGAATAAGAGGGATTAAGGGATAAATACTATCTCAGGGCAGCAACCATATCTGATAGCAGTATTGTATAATAGCATTATCATAAGTGTTCACAGCAATCTTGCTGTTGTTAGGTGCCAATGAGTTGAGTACAAGCCACAGTGATCCTATGAACAACAGAGCTGAACCCTATTTTATCCTTTCCCACCACCACTTACTGTCACATTAGAGTCCATTGCAGCAGTCACCATGTCAATCCACCTGGTCGAAGGACTTCTTTTCTTTTGCTGTTCTTCTACATTTCTGAGCATCATGTCCTTCTCTGAAGTATGTAAGGAGAAGCTTCATCATCTTTGCCTCCAAAGAGCACTCTGGCTGTACCTTCTCCAGGACATATTTGTTTGCTCTTTTGACAGTCAATGGGATATTCAGCACTTTACCCCAACACTACAGCTCAAAGGCATCAATTCTTCTTCTATCATTCTTATTCATTGTCTGGCTCTCAGATGCATAGCAAGTGATCAGAAAAACTATGACCTTTCTAATCAGCTACACCTTGGTGTACAATATGATTATATGATTCAAAAGAGCCAAAGCTAATCTATCTCATCTCACTAATGCCTAGTATGTTGATGTTCCTGTTTCTCTTTTGTTTTTCACAATTTCTAGTTTTCCAACATTCAAGCTACATACATTCCATGTTTTAATTATTGAAGAACGTTTCTCAGTATTTTTTCTCATTTTGACTGGCATACACCCTTTTCCAATTTTGAACCATGCAGTGTTCCCTTGCTCTGTTCTGACAATTGCCTCCTGGTCCAAGTATAGGTTTTACATTAGCATGATCAAGTGTTCTGGGTTCTCATTCTTCTCAGAGTCAGCCACAGTTTGTTATGATCCACACAGTCAAATACCTTTGCATAGTCAATGAAACACAGATAGACATTCCTGCTTTCAGCCAAGATGTATCTAACATTAGTTACAATATCCCTAGTAACATAGACCCTTCTAAACTCAGCCTGGACTTCTGGCAGTTCTCTGTTGATGTGTTGTTCCAGTCATTTTTGGATTATCTTTAGCATAATCTTGCTTGCATGTGATATCAATGATATCACATGATATCGTTCGATAATTTCCACACTCTGTGGGAATCACCTTTCTTTGGAATGGGGACAAATATAGATCTCTTCCAGTCAGTTGGCCAAGTGTTTGTCCTCCAGATTTCTTGACACAACTTGGTGAACACCCAGGGCAGCATCTGTTAGTTGAAATATGTCAGTTGGTATGCTGTCAATTCCTGGGGCCTTATTTTTTGCCAATTCCTTCAACGCAGCTTGAACTTCTTCCTTCATCACTATAGGCTCTTGCTCATATGTTGTTTCATGAAAGTCGTCTGTGTCTGCCAATTCCTTTCAGTACAACGACTCTGTATACTCTTTCCATCTTCTTTTAATACTTTCTGGATCACTTAATATTCTGACCAAAGCATCCTTAAGCATAGCAACTTGAGGTGTGAATTTGTTCTTCAGTTCCTTGAGCTTAAGAAATGCTGAGCGAGATCAGCCCTTTTGATTTTCTGACTCCAGCTCCTTGTACATTTCATTGTAATATTTTTCTTTGTCTTCCTGCACTGCCTTTTGAAATCTTCTGTTCAACTCTTGAATATCTTGAATTCTTCCGTCTATTTTGGCTTCTCCACCCTCTATTGCAATATTCAGAGTCTCTCCTGACATCCATTTTGGTCTTTTCGTCCTCCTCTATCTTTGTAATGACCGTTTGCACTCTTCCTGGATGATACTCTTGATATCCTCCCACAACTCATCTGGTCTTTGCTCCTTGGTGTTCAAGGCCTCAAACTTGTTCCTAAGATGGTTTTGAAATTCAGGTGGCCCTTTAGATTTTCTGACTTCAGCTCCTTTCACATTTCATTGTAATACTACTTTATTATGTCTTCCCACGCTGCCTAATCGTAAAAAACAAACAAACAAACAAACAAAACTGGAAACAATCCAAATGTCTATTTATTGATAAAGTGTTGATATATGTGACAATATTGGTGAGATAATGAAAACATTATCATAATGAACGAGGCCAGACAAAAAGGTAACATATTGCATGATTCCATTCACATTAATTGCCCAGAATAGACAAACCTATACAGGAAAAAGTAAATTAGAGGTTACCAGAAATGGGGTGAGATGGTGGTAGAGAATATCTACTAAAGATTTCTTTTGAGGAGATGAAAATTCCTGGAATTAGAGAGTGATAATGTTTAGTGATACAGCACTGGTCTGTCCATTCGCTTTACAGATATAACACGTGGTTACTGTGATGCTAAACACTGTGACAGTGGTGTGTCAAATGCGATAATGGTTTCCAATGGTGGACAGTGTTTGGTGGAGCTCCCTGATTAAAACAAGCTTGGAAGTAGGAGTGGCATCCACTTCTGAAATAGCCTGCCTCTGGAAACACTATGAATGTAGAGAAACTATGAAAGCTATACAAGTGTTCAGGTCTTTTGTTCATAGGGTCACTACGAGACCTCTATGACTCGATGCCACCTAACAATAACAACAACAATGGGTATACAATAAGCTGAATATGCTGAAAACTCCTGAATAATACTTTAAAGGGAAATTTTTAATGTTATTTTATACAGGTTTGCATATAAAACTTCATGTACATTGTATTTTACCCAAATGATGAATTTTATGTTGTATACATTTTATTCAAATGAAAAAATAAAACAATAGAAAGCCTAACCACAATATTGCCACACTTTCCCCACTTTTCAACTGGTTTGCCTATTATCACTCACATACATTGATTTTCATACATGCACTTTGTACTTTACACAATCACTCATATATATATAAAAATGTACATTTCCTTTTTTTTATTTTTTTTTAAATGTACATTTCCTTTTGTAACTTTTATATTGGCTTGCTTACAAAATTTGTATGATTTGTGTTTCACACTATTATTCATTTACATTGTGTTTTATGTAATCATTCCCATTCATTATGTCTTATAAAAGTAATCATCACTGGACTATGCCCATCATTACTGGTCTTTTCTGGTCTCCACTGGATCTTTCTCACTTCCTTTACCACCCTCCCTCTACCCACCAAATTGTGCAGTCCTGTGACTTCCTATCTATCCTCACCTCTCTGTTCCCACCCTTTCCCCCTTTGTATTCCCATACATGTTTTACGTGTTATCCTTCTCTTTTTACAATAATGTTCTTATGCAGTTTTTGTCCTCTTAAGACTGAGTTAGTTCACTCAGCATAATCCTCTCTAGTCTCTCCCAAGTTACGTAATTTTTTAAAAAATAATTGCATCTGTGTGCTGCATAGTTTTCCATTGTCTGAATATACCACAATTTCTCAATCCATTCAGTTGTGGTTGGACATTTGGACTGTTTCCATGTTCTTATGATGGTGAATAATCCTGCTATTAACATTGGGGTACAAATTTTTGTTTGTGTCTCAGTTCTAATTTCTTTGGGGTATATTCCTAGTAGTGGAACAGATGAGTCATACAGAGTTTCTATGTTCACTTTTTTGAGGAAGTGCCAAACTGCTTTCCAGAGTGACTATGTTGTTGTTGTTATGTGCCGTCGAGTCGTTTGCGACTCATAGCGACCCTATGCACAACAGCCCTAAACCCTGCTCTATCCTGCGCCAACC
>NW_006399893.1:1087048-1118823 GCF_000299155.1 Elephantulus edwardii | reverse complement strand
CAAGATACTAAAGAGCTGAACAGAAGATTCCAAAAGGCAGCTCGGAATGACAAAGCAAAATACTACAATGAAATGTGCGAGGAGCTAGAATCAGAAAATCAAAAGGGCCGAACTCGCTAAGCATTTCTTAACCTCAAGGAACTAAAGAGTAACTATACTATTTTATAATCCTACCAGCAGTATTCATATGCATTATATACTGCACTATATTTTTTATATAATTAATTACCACTATCTTAAATATAGATTAAAGCTCAACATCAAGAAAACAAAGATTCTCACCTCTGGGCCAATTGGCTGCATCATGACAGATTTTGATGATATTGAGATTGTTGACAGCTTCAGTTTGCTTAGCTCCACAATCAACACTCTTAGTACCAGCTGCCAGGAAATCAAAAGATGAATTACATTGAGAAATCTGCTGCCAGGGACTTTTCCAAAGTACTGAAGAGCAATGATGTCATTCTGGAGACTATAGTGACCCTGATCCAGGCCATTATTTTCGCAATTATTTGCTATGCATCAGAAAGGTGGGCAAAGACTAGGGATGACAGAAAGAGAATTGATGCCTTTGAGCTGTGGTGCTGAAGAAGAGTATTGTATATACCATGATCTGATAGGAGAACAAACTGGTTCATCATGGAGAAGGTGAAACCAGGATGCCTCTTAGAGGCAAAGATTCTGAAGCTTGATCTGACATACTTTGGGCATATTATGAGGAGGAACCAACAAGTCCTTGAAGAAGGACATCATGCTTTGTAGGGTGGAGGGATAGAGCAAGAGAGGAAGACCCTGGATGTGATGAATTAACTCAGTGACTGGGGTAATGGGGTGTCAGAGATGATAAGATAGGCTCATGATAGAGCAGGGTTCAAAGCTATTATGTATAGGGTTGCTATGATTTGCAAGCAACTCAACAGCACATAACAACAATTACCATTGCTCTATATGGTGCTGGAGAAGAGCATTGAATATACTATGGACTGTTAGGAGAACAAACAGGTTTGTCCTGGACAGGGTGAAGCCAGGCTGCTCCTTGGAGGCAAGGATTCTGAAGCTTCTTCTGACATACTTTGGGCATGTTGCAAGGAGGGACTGGTCCTTGGAAAGGGACATCATGTTTGGGAGGGTGGAGGGATGGCACAGGAGAGGAAGACCCTCGATGAGATGGATCGATTTAGTGATTGGGATAATGAGAGTAGGTGTGTCGGAGACAGTGAGGTTGGCCCAGGATATAGCAGGGGTTAGGGCTCTTGTACGTAGGGTCGCTATGAGTCGCAAGTGACTTGATGGCATATACATAACGACACCATGCCCATCATGGTCACACCTTTGAATCCACTCAATATATAATACCAAACACAGACCAAATGTTGTGCTGCTTGCTGAAGATAAGCACCAAGTACAACACAGACTCTGGTGCCAGGCACTGAACAATCTAGTCTGGCTATTTATCTAAACCCTATTATCAACTCGAAGGATAGAGTTCTGACAGCCTAATCCGAAGGAAGCTATGTTATTCTGAGCCTCATAAAGGGTTCGAATCCTACAGCATCTCTCCAGTAGAAAGATGGACAGTTTCCTTCCCTCTGATGTAAAAAAAATTCCCTGGATAGTTAGCTCTGAGCTGCTTCTGACTCAACTACAATGTGCTTTATCATGAACTGAGCCTTCACTGTGATCTTGTCACCCTCACCTTGCCATGACTTGTATGACCCAAGATGAATTGGAGGCTGCTGTTGACACTTAAATGTAACTTTAAGTAATATTTTTAAATAAAAGTATTTCAACTCATATGGAAGACAAATACACATGTAAAGCACAATTGTACTCTGATTCCTACATGGGTCTTCATGAGTCAGAGGCAATTCCAAGGAGGCAACTTTACTAAAATATTTCTGTTGTTGCATGCCGTCAAGTCAGAACTGACTCATATTGCTGGTCCTTCTCCTATGGAGCAGTGGTGGATTTGAACTGTGTGCCTTTGAGATCGCAGTGCAGCTTCTTACTACCAGACCACCAGAGCTCCCTTTACATTGCCCATCTTTCTCCCACTTACTAAAATAGTATACACATATATGCACAAACACCTTTAGGATAGCTTTTATAACTTCTTTAGAGGATGGAAAGTTCCAGAAACAGTTTGCTTCTGTTACCATCTTCAACATGAAACTAGTGAGCAGAAAAAGGTAAGTCATTTGGAGATTCAGGTGTCCAGTCTCTCAGTCATTCACCCTTTCTCCTCTCCTGGAGCAAGGTGTCTCTTCTCATGCCATGGCATCTGCTGTTCGAGATACCACTAGCTGTCACATTCCTGAGGGATTGACCTTGGCCAACCCAGGTGTCAAGCTGCCGGGCAGTCCCTCAGGCATCATGCTGACAGCCACCTTGGCAGCGAGGGCACCTTTTGAGACAATCCTCTCCCCACACATGGCATGCCTCTCGGCTGCCTGACCCGCAGTCTCCCTCCACAGTGAAAAGTTGTTGGCAGCTGTGGGCACAGCCAGCCAGTGAGAGCGCTCCTCGGGAACCACAGGGCAACACGTTTCCAAAAGGAGGGACAAGCTGCCCATCAATCCAATCCCACTTAACGCTTGCTGCTTATTACATGCTTCTCTGTCTTCCAAATCACCACCGGCCCAAGCTTTAATTTATTGAGGCAGCATCTGCAAAGCTGATATAATCTAGTCTTTAAGCTAGTAGAACACAACAAAATCTTCCTCTAATCTATTCCCAGGTCGAAAGCATACTCTTTAAAATAGCGCCTGGCTCACAGAACAAGACTCTTGTCTGGAAGCTTGAGAATTAATTAGCTTTGCAAAAGCTCAAGGCAGCATATGGTAAACAGGTGTCACCTTCTAGAAACAGGCTCAGAAACATAGACAACCAGACAAAACCAGAGGCTAGTGGGAGCGCAAAAAGAGAGTTTCTACAAAGGCAATGATCAAAGACACTCTGGAAAGGGAATCAGCACCAAAGCCCCAGCCAGCTCACCAAAACCAAACCAAAACGCCCAAAAAACCAACCATTGTCAACAAGTCCGAGTCTGTTTCAGCATACAGTGACCTCCCTCATGTCAGAGCCAAGTTCCACAGCATCTTCAGCGGCCGACTTTTCCAGGACAGATCATGAGGGTATTTTTCAGAGACTTCTGTACTTGTCAAATGAAGGGATTTGATTAAAAAAAAATCTCTAAGGTCCTTCTGGTCTAAGATTTTGTCTGGGAAAAAACATCAGGTTAAAAAAAAAATGTAGCAACTCACTCTATGAAAGAACAATTGAGTCCAAAGAAGAGAATAGCTTTTTGATTCCAAAGAAGAGAATAGCTTTTCACATTGTTGAAAGTCACCAAGTCAGTCCCTCCCTCAGAGTGACCTCAGGCATCACAGAGGTCAGTTTTGAAAAAAGAGAAACATTTTTGAGGCCTCAAGCAGTGCCGAGCCTGGTTCTTCTAAAGATACCTGAAATGTGTTTACTGAGCAGCTGGTGCGTTCCAGGTCCTGGGAACAACTCAGACCTCATCACTGTCCTCGTAGAGCTTACAGCCTAGGAACGGAAACAGCCTGAGCTGCCAATGAGAAGTGAGATTGTGAAACTACAAAGCGCTGTATTTTCCAAGGGCTTAAAGCAAAGGATCCCAGTGTAGACCAAGCAATGGGCGTGGAGATGCTGCTGCTCCAGGTGCCTGGGCTCTCTCCAAGACAGGTTGCCCGGGCTGGGAAAGCAAGCAAACATGACGACACACATGGCAGGTCAGAGCACCAGCCTGTCACCCTCATGATTGGCCATGCTGGGCGTGAGGCCCTGGAGAGGCAAAGCTCTCAATCAATGGTAAATACCTACAGGAGAGTCTGCAGACTGCTAACCAGTCAGGCGGGATTTGGGCAGGATGTTTGCTTTATTCAGCCAGCACAATGTTTTCAGGACATTTATATTCATTTCCAGCATTAAGAAGTGAGGGATTTTAAACAAAGATATGTATTTCTGGCATCTCTTTGAAAAGTAGAATATTGAACAACAAAGGGATCTCCTTTCCCACCTGACTGTTATCCTCAGGGGCTGAAGAGCAGCTGCGAATCACAGAAGGGCAAGGGTTGCAATGTGTCACCAGCCCAGGTGGTAGCCTCTTTCTCATCAGTGGCTGCCATTTGGGAATGAACTGATGATACCCAACCACATCAGTGCTGTGTTAGGAGACACACAGGCTCAGGTTTTTTTCAGTAATTTTCAGCTTTTTTCTTAATGATAATCAGGAACGTATGGCAGCGCTTGCCTAAGTCAGACCATTTCTACATACAAAAAAAAAAAAAATATTGGGAAACAACTTGACTGGCCACCAGGAAAGGAGCAGCTATTATCAGAAGCTGTAGTTTTGTAGAGTTTATATTTATGCCAAATGTGTCTGCCCTTTAATGAACAATAGTCAGATCATTATGTACTGTTAGGAGGGTGAGAGGTAAGATCAGAATTTGAAAAGTCAGTACCTGGAGAGCCACTGGAGGGGAACTTGTGAATGTGACTGTCACCAGCAGGGAGGCATTTTCCCTGGAGTGTGATGAAGGAGCTGATGATGTTAGGGGCAAATGGACAAATCCAAGGGAGATTATCATTAATTTCACATTTTTTTTTGGCTCATGCAGGGATGGTTAATTGTATTTATTGAAGTACAAAATGGGGCTCATTATTATTGTCATGTGAGTTTTCTGTGATGGGTAAATTGAACATTAAATCAGAAAGCCCCTGACAAGTACAAAGGGCATATCAATCTCAGCTGGCTTCCTATAGAAGCCAGCGATTTCTTCAACACAGGAATGAGTCTCTGAAGTGTCTCCAGATCAGGGCACCGTGCCTGAGCTGTGATTTTGCTCCTCTTTGCTAGTTTTTTCAAGTGGTCTTTCTCAATCGTTTTTGTACTTACAAAACAATAACAACAAACTAGTATTGCATTTGATGAATTTAAAATTTTCGTACAGCCCCTCAGTTTGAACCCACCAGCTGCCCTGCAGAAGGATGGACAATCTCCTCCCGTGCAATTAAATTGCCTCTGAAAACCCTCAGAAAACTGGAGGGTAAGCTGTGAGTCGATTCTGACTCAGCAGCACACAGCAACAACAAATCTTTTCATGAATAACTTCCATCATATTGAAGACAAAGTCAGTCTTCAGAATGTCTTCACAAAACAAGGCTGGTTTGTCTAGGTCATTCCAGTCCCCCTCCCCCCCCCATTTTATTTAAGAAAATGGCAGTGTGTTGTTCTGTTATCTTAGAAAACACTATAAATTCACAGGGGGGGAAAAAGAAAACACTATAGAGGTTACTATATTTTAATCATGAGCGTGCAACTCCGACTGCATATGATCCTCAGGTCGTCTCCTGTCTCCTGACAAATTTTTCCCTCCAGGAGGTCCTGGCATTCTTGTGGTGAATCATAACCCTGGAATTTAATTAACTAAAAGAAAGGGGGAGAAAAATGTCCAATTTTGACACAGTGGGTATACTTTCTCTCACACAGAATGGAAAAAGGAAAGTGTATGAGGAATGAAAACTGATGATTGAAAGAAAAATCAGTTTCTCCAAGTGAACTGACTCCTGTCAGAGGAGCAGGTCAGAGCAGGTGAAAGAGGAAGCAGAGGAGCCCTAAGAACATGACCCTGCCTCCCAGGGAAGCTGAGGAAACGTGTGGCTTGGCATGGAAGGGCGAAGCCCAAATTCATTCTATTAGACTCAGCTCATCTCCACTACATGCTGAGGAAACAAACCAATTCTTGAGTCAACTCTTCATGTATGAGACAAAAAGACAAAAGAGACGTCCGTGAAGACCTGGATAAATGAGATGAGTGGAAAAGGGAGAAACAGGGAAGGAAAGAGCAACAGGCAGAACCTTCTAAGAAGCTTCGGCCACAGAAAATGAGACGTTCCTTACAGCAACAGTTCAAGTTGGTAACAATAACTACCAATACTGGGTTATTGCTATGTGACTCAATAAATGATAATAGAGATAAGAATATGCAGATAGCCTATTTCTCCTCTCTCCTCCTCTGTCATTGCCATTCAGTAGGAACCAAATCATAGCTGACCCTCTGGTGGGTTTTCAAGGGCTGTACGTGGCATGGGAAGAGAACATGCCTTTGAACGCTTGTCTTTGACTTGGCAGTGTAACTCCTTATCCACTAATGTTGTTTTTGTTATGTGCCATCGTGTCAACTGTGACTCATAGCAGCCCTATGCACAATAGCTCTGAACCCTACCCTATCCTGAGCCAATCACACATCCTCCAACACACCTAGTCCCATTATCCATCCCAGTTACCATGGTTCATTTCCTGACTGCTGGGAGGCTGAGATTGTTAACAATTTCAATCTCTTCTCCATCTATCATGGTACTGCCAATTTGTCCAGTCATTGTTTTTTTGACACTGAACTTTAATCCATACATATATTTAATTCAATGTCATTCAAATTCAGTATATATAGATATATATACTCCAAAGTGATTATTCCAATCTCCATCTTATCCACGAAAAATCTGAAGCTGTCTTAGCTAATGACTTGTGTAAAGTGGCAAAACCACAATTTATACCCCATTTATTTGACACCATATTTATATTCTCACTTAGTGGTAATAAATGTCACATAATTTGTACATTCAGTTGCATATTTTCTTGCTAAAATTATTCATCTCGAGACATGGCACTATTTCAATGAAATAGTCATTGCTGAAAATCACTTGGGATATGCTTTTGAAATTTCCTGTACACCTTTGATGATTTGCTTTTGATTATCTTCAATAGTGGCATATTCTCTTTCTGTAAGAGCAGATCTAACTTAGGATAGTTGCTTCGAGCAAGGCTGGAGAAAATTGTGAGTGATATTGATATCATGTGAGATTTAAGGGGAAAGAAGTATGATCACTTTGTGTCTCAGAGATATTTCCAAAGGACAGTTGTTTATAGATTCTGATCAACTGTCTTATCACTGGTATAAATGTAGAGCTTTAAGGTCAGCTCTTCGAAGTTCTGAACTGGAATGTTTGTTTAAATATCTTTCTTGTGACAATAAATTTGTATCTTATTCACCCTTCAAAGCAAATCAACTTGATGTTGCTTTAACTATCTGTGAATGAAACATTTAATTTTAAAAATATTGTGTAATGATCAGTGTCTTTGATGTTAATCCTTTTAGACATCTTATGTTCTAACTTCTTACTGAAAAATCCAAAGAGAAAGGATAATTACTTTTAATCACTATACCACTTACATGTGAGAAATGTTACATAATTTACTGCATAATTTAACATGTAATTATCCCTCTGTCTGTTAATGCTTTTGAACTTCAAATGTATGATTATCTTGACCGAGCTGATGGATGCTAGGCATTTGGGATGTGATGTTATCCCAACTTCTGCACTGAGACTGACTTTTGGGCATCTAAAGGAGTTGCCTCTAATATGTTAAACAATATTGACAAAGAATACCATGTAATATGGGAGAGGCTAGAGACCACTATGCTGAGTGAAATAACTCAGTCTATAAGGACAAATATTGCATAAAACTGTCATTGTAAAAATACAAAGATAACAGTTGCTGTTGTGGTTATGTGCCGTTAAGTCACCTGGGACTCATAGCGACCCTATGTACAACAGCCCTAAACCCTGATCTATCCTGTGCCAATCTCACTGTCTCTGACACACCTATCCCCATAACCCCAGTCACTGAATCAATACATCTCATCAAGTGTCTTCCTCTCCTGCACTGTCCCACCACCCTCCCAAGCATGACGTCCCTCTCCAAGGACTGATCCTGCCTTGCAACGTGTGCAAAATATGTCAGATGAAGCTTCAGAATCCTTGCCTCCTACTAAGAGAAATATAAAAGTCTAAAGGAGGAAAGGGAGGGGGAAGGGAGCTGAGGAGGGGGAAAATCACTGGGTCCTAGAGTTTGGTGAATGAAGGGACGGTGCGAAGGAATTAGGAAAGATCCAGTGAGGACATGACAAGATGGGATGATAGTGGGCATAGTTTAATGGTGATTGATTTTATAAAATGCAATTTATGGGAATGATCCTATGAAACACAATGTGAATGAAGAAATATGTGAAACAAAATATATATGAATGAAACTAAATGTATACAAATTTTGTATGAAAGCCAATATGAAATTTGGAAACCTGTTTTAAAAAGAGAAAAATATTGACTTTGCATTGCGCTTCAGAGATTCCTTCCATGCTCAATCTGCTTTATATGGGCCATGGAGCTGTGCTCTCTTTGAATGGCTACTGTGTTTTTTTCCCAAGAGCTGTCAATTCTCATTATAGAGATGACATGGAGGAGTGTTGAATGCCAGATGAAAAGGCAATTACAGGGAAGCTCCTTCTTTTTTCCCATTAGAATTTTGGCAACACAAGGACATTAAGGGCAGACAAGATAATGAAGGGGCTTCACAGGCATTTTTGCCCTTTTACTTTTCCTTTGAGAAAATGTTAATAAAATTAGCTGTGTTTCAATAAGAGCAAGAATTAGAAAAGATACGTTGATCAACAATGTACAATTTCCCTACTGGAGTGTGTAATAAAACTTTTCAAATGCAAATCATCTATCAATGAACACACAAAGGGGCAAATAAAGGAAAGAAACGACATTAAGTTAATTCTCTGTCATCCTTGAAAACCAGAGGATTAAAATGTTGAAAGTTTACTGATAAATCTTTCTAAACATCCCCCCACCAACATTTTCTCTGTCAAGACCTTTGCCAAAGCTCTTTACAAGAAGCCATGCTAATTCTTTTGCATTTCAGGGTCCAGGTCAAAATCATCAATGGCTTCCCATGGCAGACCATGCAAATAAAATAATCCTCTCACTTCTGTCTCAATGCCAGTCCCCTTCCAACAATCAAAATTCTCCATCTCCAGAAGCAATTCCTTCTGTTTGCCTGTACTCTGTTTTAAAACAATCAGATATATGCATACCCATGTTTATCGTGGCTTTGTTCACAATAGCAAGGAGTTGGAAACAAACTAAGTGCCCATCAACAAACTAATGAATAGAGAAGCTGTGATATATTCACATAATGGAATACTACGCTGCATTGAAAAACAAGGAACTCATGCAATATTATTCAAAATGAGTGACTTTCGAGGACATTATGCTGAGTGAAAGATCTCAGTCACAAAAGGATAAATAATGCATGGTGCCACTGTTCTAGATAGAATGAAGCTGATATCAGGGTGGGGGTAAGACTGAGAAAAACTGGATAAATTATGTATACTGCATTGAAGCTGATGAGGGAGAGAACAGTTCAAAAGTAATGTATTTTAGGGCATTATGATTATCATAAGAGTCCAGAATGAGGGTTGCAGAGTGGACTATACTTGGGGTGAGGGTAGGGGGGTGTGGGGGTATTATATACCAATGAAGAAGTTTTTCTTTTGCTTTTAAAGAAGAGCGAACTGGGGGTGGGGGTGGGGATGGGGTGGGTGGGGAGAAAAGTGCAACAATCAATGAATGGAAATCCACAATCTCTGTAAATGTTCATTGAAATTAATTAAAAAACAAAACAAAAAAATAACACCAAAAAACCCCTGGGCCTTTGCTGATCAACAACATATTCCCTTCCATCTCATTTCTGCTGGCATCATCTTTTGAAGTCCTAGAAGTTCAGAACCTGCCTTCTTGGAGTCTGATCTTTTCTTCTAGACTTTATTCATCTTCTATCCCTCTCATAGTCCGAACTACCAGTTTCTAATGTAATGGTGCAGACCACTAATTTTTTTTCCCGTGGATAACACCTCTCTAGAGGAATAGGAAGCTCCTGTAGAACAGTGAAAGTATATGGGAAAACAAACATGTGGCAAGCCCTTGTTCAATGAGTGAAAGAGTCTATAGATAATCTCCATCTGTGTGATTTACACTTAAGGTGTTCAGAGAAGGGTAATTATTTATTAAATATCAATCTAGGAAATCTTAGTGTAAAGGATACTTCTTAGGTGCAAACAAATGTTTTCTGAAATAAAATGTTAAAATTGTAAATACACTTAATAAAAATGCCCTTCTAATCTTTCATTCTAAACTCAGAAGAGAAATTTATCGATTGTTGAGTTATTTCAACATGCTTATGATACTGTCATCCCTGAAGTCTTCCAGGAACACAGTAACACAGCTTTCCCACAAGTATTACGAGTCTCCATCTGTCTTTCAAAAGCCTCACTGCCCTTTGTGAAAGACCCAAGGAAATTATGCCACTGGCAAGAAACGATACCAATCTTCTATGCATACTTTCCCCAAACCAAAACAAATGCAATTACTTGAAAACCTCAAGTATCACATTAGAAAGCACAACTGGTTCTAATCTGAGATGTCAAAGTCCATGGTATTTTGTAGGATTAACAGCTCTCTGATTCGCAGAAGCAAACTCCATGATCATAGCCCCATTTCTCGGCTTGTTTTTCTTCAGGAACAAACATTCATTCATGAGCGCAGGGGTGAGAGCCACTTGAAGGGCTGAGGTTCAACCTGCAATAAGTCACCAAAAGATTCTATTGTTGGGTTGATTGGATAGCAAGTTAACCACCTTTCTCCATATTTTCTAATTTTTTTATGATGTTGGAAATGAGACCTGGCTGTCCACCTACATGCCTGTAAGGGACTATGATTTGGGAAGGTTGAAAATTCCAATAGGCTTTCAAGAAATTCTTTCAGGAGGTTAATTACCAACATAGACATTCACCTATAAGTTTAGGAGCTCTGCTAGGATAGAGGTTAAGTGCTTGGTTGCTAACTAGATGTTGACGGTTCAAACTCACCAGCCACCCTGGGAGAAAGATGGAACAGCGTGTTTCTGTAAAGATTTACAGGTTTGGGAGCCCTATGGGTCAGTTCTACTGCTTCTGTTGGGCCTTCAGACAGAGTTGCCTTGATGGCAGTGGATCTGGAGTTTTGGTTTTGTGTCTATTTTACCTACATTTCTATCAATTTCACCTCACAAACGCACCTTAGGGTGGATTTATTATTTTAAAAAAAAACCCCAAAAACAAACAAACAAAAACACATTACTGTTGAATCACAAACAACTTATAGCTCTACTCCCTGGGTTTCTGAGGTAATAAATCACAAGAGAGGAGCTTGCCCTCCTTTCTCCTGCAGAAACACTGGTGGGTTTGAATTTTTGGAGCAACTCAACCCTCTATGGACTCCCTGTGGAAATAGGGAAGAAAGATAGACTCCCTGAAAAATACTGAAAGAAAAAATTAAAAAGACAAGAAAAATACTGAAAGACAAAAAAATAATAGAAAATGCAATAATAACAGGTTTTTAAAGCATAGCATGGAAGATTATTTCAAGTCCATCTGCACACAGTGAACAGATACGAGTAATAAAGACCAAACCACTTAGCAGGATGCAGAAGTCACACTCAAGTTATTAAAAAAAGAAAAAAATGACTGTATTTGTGTTGGGGGGATGGTATCTAGAAATGACCAAAGCATTTACGTACATTTTGGAGGGTTTTAAAATTAACTTTTGAAGTGAAATTAACATAGGTCATAATTTCTTTCATATTCTCAGGAATTCATTAAAATAATGTACCAACTTTGCATTTTGTTCTGTTGACTTGGGCTTTTTCTACATGAAAACATTGTAGAAGGGAGACCAATCATTTCCATGATTCCTGCCTCCTGTATGCAAGGAACAGTTACTGAGCATTTGGTATTTTCCAAGTCCTAGAAACAAGACAGACTGCATCAAGTCCTAGAAACAAGAAAGACTGCATCCCTGTCCATGCTGAAGACCATCAATCAGAGAAATAGACTCAGAACTGAGACATAGTTGAGAGTGGGGCTGGTGCTATTGCAAAGCACTGTACTTCGTAAGAGACTAAAGAAAAGATCCTGATGTGACAAAGCGATGGAGGAAACTCTAGGAGGAAATTAGAGCTGAATTCTGAAGCTAAGCAGGAGTTGGCAATGTGAAGAAGAAAGGGAAGAGTAGGAAAGTGTTAACAGGAAAGGAAATCAAATGGCAGTTTGGGGGAAACTAAGAAAAGAGGGAGTAAATAATGGGAAACAGATGATGGAAAGAACTCTTTATAAGGACTATAGGATTAGGTAATATTTGCATGACAAGAGTGCAGAATAAGAGGCACATAGCAAAGTGGACTGGGGAGTAGAGGAAATTTTGCAAAGAATTTTTTTAAGAGAAAGTGAACTGGTGTGGAGAGTAGGGAGGAAAATGTGCAACAATGAATAAATGGGAATCAAGTTTTCTGTAAAATTTTGTTAAAGTATAACACATTTTAAGAAGTGTTTTAAAAAGGAAAAGCTTTTTTAAAAAGCAGGGGAAACTTTGGTACATCGATGAATAGGATCCTATCTGGCAAAAGATGAGACAAGCAGGACAAGTCTGGAGAAACAAGGAGGGGACAGATCATTTAGAGCTTTGAAAGCCAAGTTGAGGATGTTGTTATTGTTAAGTGTCATCAAGTCATAGACAACTCACAGTGACCCTGTGAACAAAAGACCTGGACACTTGTATAACTTTCATCCTTTCTCCAAGTTCATAGAGTTTCTGGAGGCAAACTATTTCAGAAGTGGATACCACTCCTGTTTCCAAGCTTGTTTTAATCGGGGAGCTCCACCAAACACTGTCCACCATAGACAGCCATTATGGCTTTTGAGACCCCAGTGTTAAAAAGTTCAGCATCACAGCAAACCCACTTGTCTTTAAAGCACTAAAATGTTTTAAGTCCAGGAGTGATACGAACACATTTGCAATGTTTTTAACTGAGCATGTTGCTTTATGGAGACTGGGAAGAGATGTAGTGGGGAACAAAATTAGCCACAAAGGCACCTTTAAAAGGGCATTTGCAGTCCAGGAGGAAAGAGCTAGCTTGCACCAGGCAGAAAAGTGATGCAAATGGTTTGTTCTAGAAAGCTATTCCACGTGGTGGTGACTCCATCTTCTCCAGTGGTACCACAAAAGACATGGCTTTTGTTAAAAACCCAGCCAAGAAAACCTTCACAGCATGGTTCCTGTCTGCAAAACACAGGATGAGAAGGAATTAACTCAAGGACAACTAACAAGGCTGGTGGGAAAAGAAGACAGATATGAACAATTCTTAGGAAGAAGGATCATTATGGACTAGATGTGGGAACTAAAGGAGAGAGAAGAAACAAAGTGGGCCCAAAGTGGGCTTGAGAAACCTTGCTGGTGGCAGGTCCATACATACAGAGCCGTGGAAACTTGGAGGAGACTCACCTCTCTGGCTAAGGGAGGAGGTAAATAAATGTCATTATCATGAACATTAGGTTTAATGCCACTTACACAATGCTCCCTCTGGCTTCAATATTTTTCATATGCTTAGGCCTAGAAATGGATTGAAAGTGGAGCAGAGCAACATCTACATCAATCAAAGAACTGAAGAATTTTAGACTTGTAAGTTATCAGGCAGATCTGTGCACTTTGAATGGACCCTAGCAGCTGAGAATTTGAAGTCAGAATGGTAGTTTGTAGCAATTTCCACAGTAGCACAGACATGATAATTCATCAAAAGACACAGACTTTATCCACCTGTGCTACTAGCAAGGTGGCCAGGTCTCTTTAAATACAATATTCACCTTCAAGAATATTGAATGGATAAATTGGATAAAGGGAAAAGCAATATGAAATAAGGGTTTGGCTAGACATTGCAATTAATTAGATGGATCAATTGTAATTAATGTTATAAACAGAATATCTATGGATGATTGAATGAAAAGGTAATATAATTTGTAAACTTTCACCCAGATAATTTAAAAAAAAAAGAATATTGAATCTACTATTCTGGAACAAACAAATCCATCAAGCTGCTTCAGGAACTGAGTTAGGATTTCACAGAGCAAAATCCTGCTTGTGGAAAGGCTGGGGGTTTTCAATCTCTCTGTTGAGCAGGGACCCCTGGAGTTAGTATTGATTGGACAAGATCAAGCAGGACTTGATCATTTCAAAGAATCGGCTGCTTCTTTATCATATTTCTCAAAAACAATATACTTAGATTTTTAATTTTTTAGTCCTGGTAAAAAAGCAGAGGACAACGACAATCTTCAGCTAGCCTGTTCTGAAGCGATTTCACAAAGAAATGATGGATTTCTGAAGCTTTGGATCAGGCTTTCAACAACGCCCCACTCCAGTCTTCAGTGCAGGGGAGAACACTTCTCTCAGCTTCCAGATGCTCAACACCTCCCCTGCTGTCTTTGCCCAGCCTCAGGACAACCTTTATTTTATGCCACAGGTTTTCACACCAAATAGCATTGCCAAATCATCTTTCTCTCCTCTGACATAATCTACTCTTTCCAATTTGAATGAACATTTTCTTCCTGGGCTATAATAAATAACACACAGGAGGAGCTGGGGAAGAGAAATGGGCACTTTATAGCCAGTGATGTGGAAACCCAGAAAAGCACAAATATTCTGAGGAGAAAGAAGTGCAAACACAGAGGAGAAGAGCGAAATATAGGACAGGACTCACTATATATGGCCTTAATGTCCCTGTGATACGTTATTTCTTAGAAATGGAGCTTAATAAATCCAGGGCAAATTGATAGGGGCTGAGCTTTCGGCATCTGGGAGATATACAACATTACTGGGAAAACACCAAGATTGTGGGTGGGAATGAGCACAGAGTAGGGCCCCATTATCATGGCACAGCAAAGATGGAGGGGCAGAGGCCCAGAAACACTCTTCATGAACTTAATAAAAAGATACTCCCCTTGCCACAGGCCTATCAGACTATTATGTGCCTAGAAGGGGCTCTTTGAAGTCTATCCCATTCTCTCCCATTAGTCTGTGAGGAACAATGAAGAAAAGAAACTTTTCTCCCTCTGCTTTTAAGCACTAGGTTCTCAGAGGCAAGACATGTTGAGATAATTAAAAAATATATTCTTGGTTGTTGTTGTTGTTGTTGTTGTTGTTATGTGCCATCGAGTTGCTTGCGGCTAATAGTGACCCTATGTGCAAGAGCTCCAAATGCCATTCTATCCTGTGCCAACCTAGCCATCTCAAACACACTCATCCCCACCACTCCAGTAACAGAATCTATCCATCTCATCAAAGGTCTTCCTCTCCTTCGCCGTCCCTCCACTCTGCCAAACATGATGTCCCTCTCCAAGGACCAGTCCCTCCTTGCACCATGCCCAGAGTATGTCAGATGCAGCTTCAGAATCCTTGACTCCAAGGAGCATTCTGGTTTCATCCTCTCCAGAACAAACCTGTTTGTTCTCCTAGCAGTCCACGGTATATTCAACACTCTTCTTCAGCACCACAGCTCAAAGGCATCAAATCTCTTTCTGTCATCCCTAGTCACTGTCCAATTTTCCAATGCATAGCATGTAATAGCGAAGACTATAGCCTGGGTCAGATGCACCTTAGTCTCCAGCCTGACGTCGTTGCACTTCATTACTCTTGAGAAGTCCCTCACAGCTGACGTTCCCAATGCAATTCATCTCTTGGTTTCCTGACTGCTGGTACCAAGAGTGTTGACTATGGAGCCAAGTAAACCAAAACTGTTAACTATCTCAATCTCTTCAGCATCCATATTGATGCTGCCAATTGACCCTGTGGTGAGAATCTTTGTTTTCTTGATGTTGAGCTTTAATTCATATAGGAGGCTGCAGTCCTTGACCTTCTGCAGCAAGTGCTTCAGGTCCTCCTCAGTTTTAGCAAGCAGGGTTTTGCCATCTGCATAACGCAGGTTGTTGACGACTCTTCTACCAATCCCGATGCCACATTCCCCCTAGTACAGCCCAGCGTCTCGGATGATCTGTTCTGCACACAGATTGAAAAGGTATGGAGACAGAATACATCCCTGATGGACCCCCTTCTTGATTTTGAACCATGTAGTGTCTCCTTGCTCTGTTCTGAGGACTGCCTCTTGGTCCACGTATAGGTTTTGCATTAGCACAATCAAATGTTCTGGGATACCCATTCTTCTCAGAGTCATTTAAATAACAATTGTTTGCCTGCCATTCAGCTACTTAACAGCTAAATTGTCTCCCAGTTCCACAGTTCAGGGATCTCTTAGTCTAATCTATTCATAAGCACCACAATGGCTTCACTCTGTCCCTGCAACATTTAATTCTCCCTTAATCAAAGTCACCGGTATCAGTAAAGATTGGAACCACTTTGAAGACCTAGTCTGGGGAAGTTGAAAATCTAACCAACTGTCTTGATTCTCCTAAAAGAATTCTTTTTAATAAAAATTTTATTTTATACTGGTTACACTTACAAAGTTTGTATACATTCTTTTTCACACTAGACCTTGCCATTTCCTTTACCCTCCCCCTGCTCATCAAATTGTGCCAGCCTATGATTATCCCCTTGCCTCTCCTCACCTCTTCACTCCCTTACCTCCCCAACTAGGGTTTCCATATATGTTTTACTAGTTATCCTTCTATTTTTTTAATAATAATCTTATGCAGTATTTGTCCTTGTGAGACTGTGTTAGTTTATTCAGCATAATGCTTTCCAGCCTCTCTACAAGTTACATAGTATTTTTCAAAATCATTCCTCCTGAGTGCTGCATAATATTCCATTGTGTAAATGTAGCACAATTTCTCAACCCATTTGGCTATGGTTGGACATGTGCACTGTTTCTATGTTATTATGATGGTGAATAACACTGCTGTGAACATGGTTGTCTAAATCTCCATTTGTGTCTCAGTTCTAATTTCCTTGGGGTATAATCCTAGGAGTGGGATAGCTGGGTCATATGTAGTTTCTATGTTCAAGTTTTTGAGGAAACACCAAACTGTCTTCAGAGTGGTTGTACCATTTTACAGTCCCACCAACAGTACATGAGAGTTCCCACCTCGCGACATCCTCTTCAACATTTATTGCTTGCTGACCTACTAAACTTTGCCAGTATTGCTGGGTGAGATAATAACTCATTGTGGTTGTAATTTGCATCCCTCAAAACAGCAGCAGGAACCAAAAACCAGGGTACTATACAATGACAGGCACACAGACCAATAGAACAAAATCAAGAACCCAGAAATGACCCATCTATCTATGGTCAACTGATATTTGATGAGGAAATAAAACCTTTCAAAAGGGGAAATGACAACCTGATACCTGCAGAAAGTTGACACAGGATCCACATCTTACACCATACATAAAAATCAACTGAAGGTGGATCAGACACCTAAGAATAAAGCCCAAAACCATAAAGTTCATAAGAGACAAACTGGGACTAAGTTTAGAAAGCTTAGTCTGTGGTATAAAGAGATTGCCAAATGCAGCCAGAAGTGCACAATCTAAAGAGGATAAAACTGATGAATGAGACTTTCTACAGATTAAATCTCTGTGCTTATAAAAAATCTTTTCCAACAGGGGGAAAAAGGCCTACTGACTGGAAACAAACATTTGGCAATAACATCTCAGACAAGGGTTTTGTAACAAAAGTTTACCGAATACTCCTGGGCCTCCACAAGGAAAATACTGATAATTACAAAATGGGCAAAAGACATGGAAATATTTTTCACAGAGGAAGACATTGAAGTGACTGACAGACACATGAAGAAATGCTCATAATCATTGGTAATTAATAAAAAATGCAAATCCCAAGAGAATTCTTGATTACACAATTCTTCAATTCTTTAATCATCTGTCTGTAGACTCAGGTCCTATGACAATGGGCTTGACTTTGCCATTATCAGTGTCCCAGTCTAACCATTTCTCTACCCTGACTCTTGGCCAATGTCTAGTGTGCAGGTGACATAAAGGATAGTGATATTATTGATAGAAATATACAAATAGATACAATGAGAAAACTTTGTCATTCATCAGGTATATTTATTGAGCACACATTATTGACATACCCTGTTTTAGACTCTGTTGCTCTATCTATGAAAAGCCATGGGCTTCTTGTCTGTTGGAGAAGACAAACAACAAATATCCGTAAAGTTCCATTAATGGCAGAGAGAAAAATTTGTAACAATAAATTCTCTAATAAAGGAAGCAACATATCAGATTCTCAAAGAGAAATATGATCCCCTAAAATCCCATAGGACTGTACAATTACTGAGGCTACTACACATGAGGGGCATGGATTTCAGCAGGTACTGAGGATTCTCCTGTGCTATTCATGTGACCACCCAGGGTACTCTGTCTTTAGCTATAGGCTTGCTTCCTCAAGAGGGACAAGTGGAGCTATGTGTATGCACTGCAGAACAGGACAAACAAGTTCAATTTCTTAGGACTACTCTACTACTCTTCTTTGGTCAAGTAGAAGAGGGAGACCATCAATGACACAATAACTATAATAGACTCAAATGTGATGATGACACTGGATCAGACAATATTTTGCTCTGCTGTACGTGGAGTCGGCATGCAGTGGAGCCAACTCAACATCATCCAACAGCACTAATAATGCCTCTTGTTCTAGTTATTCTTAGATGTCAATGAGTCAAACATGATTCACAGTGAGTCTATGAACAACAGATGTGGACCTTGTCCTAGTCTGTACCAATTTCACAATCTCTGACACACTCAGGCCTATTGGGGAAATCACTGTGTCAATCCACCAAGTTGAGGATCTTCTACTCCCTTGCAATCTCTCCATCTTTCTAAGCATGATATTCTTCTCCCAGTAATAACCTCCCCTAGCACCATATCCAAAGTATGTGAGACGAAGCTTTATCATCTTTGCCTCTAAAGAGCACTCTGGCTGCACCTTTTCTTGGACATAACTCTTTGTTCCTTCAGTTGACCATAATCTACAGGATTTTTAGAATCTATTCTAACATATAAACTCTGACGGTCTAGTGAGAAGTTGTGTTGTCAAATCAAAGGAGGGTAATTCAAATCCATCAACTTCCCTGTAGGAGAAAGATGATCAATCTCCTCAAGACTTAGAGTCTCTCAAAATCCACTTAGGTCAGCTATAAGTCAGTTTTGACTTGAAAGCAAATGACATCAACATTCTAAAACAGGGCTTCCTTAATGTTCTTTTTGCAGTTTCCTTTAGCAAAAGTAAGAGGAAAGTCAGTTTCATCATGTGTGGAAGAATCTTCCACTAAATATTAGTTTGATAGAATCACTATGGAAATAATCCTACTCTGTTCAGAGTTGGAGTCTTGGTAACCTAGTAGGTGCTGCCAACTCAAAGATAAGCAGCATGGGTAATCTCCTCTTATGCAATTACAGCCTCTGTAAACTCACTGGAAGGTCCTCCATGAGTCAGTTCCTATTCGATGGCAATAAGAGTTGGAGTTCAGAGTTAGACATTGAAGTTTAGAGTTTATTTAAAATGTAAAATGAATAGAGAAAATCCCATGAATTAGTGAGACCCTGCTACAAAAATTTCTGATTTCGAGTAGTAATCAAATGTTGTTGTTATCTGCCATTGAGTTGAGGATGTCTCATAGCTACCCTATGAACAATAGCTCTGAACTCTGTCCCATCCTGAGCCAGTCTCACCATTTCTGACACATCTGACCCCATTGTCACTGTGTCAATCCATTTCATCCAGGATCTTCCTCTTCTGCACTAACCCTCTATCCTTCAAGCATGATATCCTTCTCCAAGGACATTTCTGGCAACAGATGACTTGTCCAAGGCCCAAAGAAGCCAAATTGTGGTCAGAAGCCTAAATTGTTCACAGGTAACATGAATCACCAGGAGAAAAAAGGTCTGATGGTTGTTTCCTAGGAACAAAGGTAGGAGAAACAAAATGATGGTTGATTGTGGCACTTGTGTTTCAGTCCCAAAACAACAGTTAAGCCTCCTTTCCTTGATGAAGTCTCTAATGTTAAGAGTCTTCAATGTGGCCAAAGCATGGAGCTAAGTTACACTCTGGCTGCGAACTCTTGCCAGTGTCATAATATTACCCTCCAGATTCCCCATGACAGAAAATCCTGTCTGTTGGCCCAGCTGGGCTGACCACGTTTGGCTTGTGGTCCTCAGAACACAGATTCTGCCATCTGCTCACATTTTCCCCAAGTACATGCTGCCAGATTCCACTCTGGACCTCCTACCCCAGTGACCTGACCACTTCCATGTCCAACTAGCTCGTTATTCTCCAAAAACTAAGCCAAAACAATTGCTGTTGAGTTGACCCCAAGACATGTAAGTGCAATGTGTCACAGAGTAAAACTTCACAAAGTTTTCTTGTCTGTAACTCTTTGGAAGCAAATCAGCTAGGTGCTATTTCTATGCCATAGATGCAGGTGAGTCAACTATGACTCCCAGTGACTCTGAGCACAACAGATCTGAACCTTGCCTTTATCCTCTGCCATTGTCATGATCTCTGTCATGTTCAATGTCATTGTTTCAGTTACTCTTTCAAGGGTCGTAGTCAAAGACAAGCCCTCTGTACTATTCGGAGACTTCAGTGTCTTAATTATACCCAAATATGCCACAAAGTGAGAATGATTTACACCCTTTGTAAGAGTGTAAAAATTCAGGTCAGCTGAATTTTTCTGCCTGTCTTAGGGTCCTTACCATTGATATAACTCACTGGTAGTACTTTGCATGTATTATTTTACACTAAACCTACTCCTGACCTAGCAACTACACCTTGTTTTCCAACACTTTGTATTTGCAACATATAAAAATCTACTATTCCACTATTCTGTACTTTAGCAACATACATCTTGTGGCATAGAATGCCAAAATGTGAGGAAAGAGTCACTCTGGCTCTGATGGTGACAGTTACGTGTCATTTGGGGGTAGGTCATGAATCTCAGTGGCCTGACAGTTATATAATGATGCAATTTGTCAGTTATGAAATGACGAGTTGTCATCTATTTTGTGGCCTGATGTGCTCATGCCTGCTATTTTAGAATAACACAGCTTTTCACATAATGCTGATTCTCATGTAACAACTTAGTCTTTGGAACCTAACCACGTCAATAAATAAAGAGTGATTGTATTATCTTCCCATGTACGTGTGATGTGGAAAGAGACAAACACTCTTCCTCTCCACTTAGATTCCTTAACTCTTGAGCACAGAGGCCATAATTTATTTTGAATTCTCACTGTTTAATAAAATGCATTTCTTGTTGTAAATATACCAGAACATTTGCCTTTGGGGATCACAATGATACTGCTCTTTCCAAAGCTACCCTGATTGTCTCTATGTACAACAAGTATCAGATAAAAATCAGTCTTGGCCGTTTTGAGTAATATTTCCAATAAAATCAAGAACATGCCTCCTTTCTGAATGAAGAAATGTTTCAAAAGCACAATGGATGCCTTAAGAGTGTCAGTGACTCAAGCAACAAATGCTGGCGAGGTTGTGGAGAAACTGGAACCCTTATTCACTGTTGGTGGGAGTGTAAAATGGTGCAACCACTGTGGAAGGCAGTATGGCGCTTTCTCCAAAAGTTGCAAATAGAGATACCATTTGACCCAGCAATTCCACTACTGAGAATATACCCCAAAGAGACCATAACTGACACCCAAGCAGATATATGCACACCCATATTTATTGGTGCTTTGTTCACAATAGCAAGGAGTTAGAAACAATCTAAGTGCCCATCAACAAATGAATGGGTAGAGAAGCTGTGGTATATTCACACAATGGAATACTACACTGCATTGAAAAACAAGGAACTCATGCAATATTATTCAGAATGGGTGACCCTGGAGGACATTATGCTGAGTGAAATATCTCAGTCACAAAAGGACAAATACTGCATGGTGCCACTGTTGTAAAACAGGACTGACATGAGGTTGGGGGGAGACAGAATGATGGGTTCAATAATGTATACTGCATTGAAACAGATGAGGGAGAAAACTGTTTAAAAGGGATATGTGATTAGGTATTTTTGTCATGGCAGGAGTCCAGAGCAAAGTCTGCATAATGGAATGGACCTTGGGGGAGGGTTTGTAAAACAATGAAAGAATTTTTCTTTTACTTTTCCAAGAGGGTAATGTACTGGGGGCGGGGGAGGGTTGGGAAGGGAGAAAAGTCCAACAGTGAATGAATGAAAACCCAAAGTCCCTGTAAATTTTCATTGAAATTAATAATAAATTTTTTTAAAAAAAGAGTGTCAGTGACCCAATAGCCTGATGAGATAATAATCCCCCTTTCCTTTTCAAAGCACATGGCTTTTGTGTGTGGTACTATTTACACACGTGACTAGTAGTTCCCCTAAAGAAAGACCTCCTGTTTCTGCTCCCACCAGGGTTAGTCTCTGTCCACCAACAGCATGTTGTTTTGATTCTTTATCTGTTGTTGACATACCTGTTATTGAAATGGTATACCTGTCCTACCTGTGTACAGTCACTGTTGAGTCAATTCTGACTCGTGGTAGCTCGGTGTCTGTCACAGCAGAACCTTACGTTTTTCCACTGAGTGAACTGCCAGTCCTTTCTTCTGAGGTGTCAGTGGGTGGGTCTAAGTTAGCAGCCAAGTGAATGAATTATTGACACTATCCAGGGGACTCCATGATAGAACTAGATGTTATACAGACTGATGATATATTAGTGATAAAGGAAATTCAATTATATAAAAACACAATTTAATACTTTGGAAAGATTCCAAAATTGTGTTTAATTGGATATGGGTGCACGAACTATGAAAGACTGCAGAAGCAACCATAAATAGTTACTCTGTGCTTTGATATGTAAAGGGCATAGAAGTTTCCTCTTCATCTTAAAAAAATAGAAACTAGAAGTCACTGGAAATTCATATTCAAGAGAGGTAACTAAGAGTTGGTGTATTCCTTACCTCCAAAAAAGGCTCTAATATTGCAGTAAATAGTAGGAAAGGAATATGTATTTATGTATTTATTTAAAGAAATATGTGTAGGGGTTTAGATTAAAACAAAATGAGCTAAGTATGTATCATTTTTCAAATTCTCATTTTTTAACCAGTCTTTACCTAGTGGCATTGTAGGCTACATGTTCGGTTGTCAACCAAAAATTCAGTGGTTCAAACCCACCAGCTGCTTTCCATGAGAAAGATGATGTCACATTCTGCTCTCATAACGAGTTACAGCTTTAGAAAACCTATGGGAACAGCTCTACTCTTTCCTTCAGGGTTGCTAGAAATTGGAACCGACTCCATAGGAGTGGATGGGTTTTATCAAAACAACCAGCAATATCTTCACTTTTTCAATAAGACGACTCTTACAGTCCTCCCACCCCTACCTCACTCCCAGAGCCCAGCTGAGAAACTGCTGAGAACCCACAAAGCCAGAGACAATAAGATTTGTTACCTGATTTGTTATAGAAAATACAGTATAAGAGAACGCTGGTGGCCTAGTGGCAAGAAGCTGTGCTGCAATACCAAAGGCAATCTACCAGATGCTCCTCTGGAGAAAGAGGGGCAATCTCCTCCTGTGCTGGTCAGACCTGATTTGATGGTACACATACATGAACAAAAGAAAACGAGAGAGAGAGAGAGAGAATACGGTACAGAATCCAGTGCTAGGAATTTAATCCCTTTCTATTGGTTTATATTTTCAGTCTTATATATATATTGTATAGTAGAGTCCCCGGCTTTTGCAGAAAATTTAAAGAAATAACAATATGTAATTAAAATCAATAGCCACAAATTGGAATAATAAATTACCTGCCAAGAAACTCACCTTTTGCAGGTCACTGCACAAAATCTGCACAACTAAGCACCCAAGAAATCAGGTGAGCAAACAGGCTGCATAGCCTGCCTGGGATTGGAACCTGGTTGTAGGGTGATACACAGAGGAGATTAGACACTGCTCCTTCCCTGAAGAGCTAAGAGTTCAGTAATCGAACTAGGGCTGTCAAGTTACATTTAGCTCTTTATGATGATTGCTGCTGTTGTTGTTAAGTGCCCTTGAGTTGACTATGATTCATAGTGACCCTATGAACAGCAGGTCTGAATCCCGCCCTATACTTTTCCATTCTTATCATTTCTGCTATAGTAAAGGCCATTGTTACAGTCACTGTGTCAGTCCATCGTGTGCAGGTCTCCCTCTCTTCTGCTGACTCTCCACTTTTCTAAGTATCATGTTCTTCCTCCAAGGATTGGCCCCTTCTAACAACAGGGCCAAAGTATGAAGTCACTGTTTGTTTTCCTTCTTCAATTATTTCAGTTTCACTGTGTAATGAATATTGAAAATCGAGAATAGGTGGGTCAAAAGGTACTGGCAAACAAACAAAAAACCGAAATGAAACACCAAACCCAAACCAAACCAAACACACTGTATATGAAGTCAATGTTAGCTCATAGTAAATGTGTATCATTTTCTGAGGCTGTAAATCGCAATGGTAGGAAAATACCTATCTTTCCGTAGAGTGGCTATTGGAATAAAAATGTCAAGGAGTGTAAAACATAAAGAACAATGTTTTGTAGAACATGATTTAGAAGTCTTTGGGTAGATTTAGAAAATGCTCAAATATGAAGGAGGATCTTAGAGCAGGTATGGAGAAGGAAGCACAGAAGCATTTGAGTAAGTGACACTGTTATGCAGAGACAATGCTGACTCCACCGTAGAGCTCTCACCTTGCATGTGGAGGCCTAGGCTTCCCAGCCCAGACACTTGATGAGTAGCTACCACTTACCAGACAGTGGAGGCTTGCGTGTTGCTAGGATACTGAAGAGGTGTCCACAGAACTTCCAGACTAGACTCGGAAGAGAGGTGTGGCCATCAACTTTCAAATCTCAGCCAATGAAAATGGAGCAGTACCGGCCCTGTTTGGTTCCATTCCATTGCACATGTCAGATCTCTTGACTCAGTGTCCTTCCTTAAGAGCGCTCTCTCTTTGTCTAGTTATCACTCCTTCTTTTCCAGCTTATGGTCCCAAATGCATCTTGAAAAAAACAAACAAACAAAAACCCCAAAAACCTGGTGGTTTTGAGGCTGTAACCTCAAAAAAGTTCATTTATGCAAAATTAAACAAAGAAAAATCAGTTGAAATTTAGTCAATCTGAACAAGAATGTCTTGCTGTGTGTTTCAGGTAGGTAAGATATTTAAAGAGCTGAAAAAGTTGTTAACTGAATTGTCGACCTTTGGACTACAGACTACATACACCTGAATGAAAACATTGCTAAAAACTTACCTGAAATTCTCTCGCTCATTGTAGACTCCTTCACCCACAAAGATATTCTCATCAAAATTAATGCACAGATTCATGTTGCTTTCTGTGATGCTGGCCTGTGGTAACTCAACAAAGCAAATATTTTGTGAGTATACACTGTGCAGAAGGCATGTAGGGGGTGCTGACTGTGTGACTTTGGTGAGCGCTTGCTGTATATAAGGCTAGGTGTTGGGGTTGACATTGAGAAGAGGGTCTCAGGTCTCCAGAGGCTCATATTCTAGTCATGGGAGTTGTACACTCATAGCAAACACAGATTGGATTATGAGAGCAGTTAGGAAGGAGGTAAACATACCCAAGGAACACAGAGAGGGAAATTTTGTAAATGAGATGACATTAAACTTGAGTCTTGGAAAGTGGGAACAAATGCCATTAAAGAGAGGACGGTGAAATTGGCCTCTTCAAAGAATAACCCACTGTGATTTCTTTTTCTTCTGTTCTTCACTCCATGGCTGTGTCTCCACTCATTGAAAATTATGTTTTACCTTGTACCTAGATTTAACAGCACCTTGATTTAAGGAATCAAACCTGTCTTCACCTATTTCTCCAATGACTTCCTAGTTGCCAGACCTATATGTCACTTTCAATTTTGATCTCAAATTGTTTATATACCCTTCTTAGAACTCTTCTTCCCCCTTTTCCTCAAATTGTGGTTTGAGCAAAAAATGTAGAGAGTAAATTAATTTTTCACTCAAGTATTTCTATGCACTTTGTTTTGTAACATTACTGACAATTCCTTTAGTGAAGAAGCACTCTTTTCATTTGCTCCCTGGTTTAGTGGTGTCCAGGTCTTAGGTCTGTCCCTTCAGAGGAAGGGTAAATGTGGCCCCTCAATCTAGACTATAACTCTCACAACTTCTTTTATGCACTTTTGAGGGCTGTCTGTGGTTTGAGGGTAACTATGTCCTTGGAGTTCACTCAGATACAGGTGCCCGAAGGCTACAGTCTTAGGTGGTTCACCAGTCTCTTTAAGATCAGTCAAACCAGAACCAAACCCAACCCATTGCTGTCAAGTCTGTTTCAACTCGTATTGACTCTCTCGCATCAAGTTTCTGAGGCTGTGAATCTTTGTCGTAACCTGATTATCTTTCTCCCGTGATTTTCTGAGTTAACAGACCACTGTGTTGTGAACAAAGCCACCAGGCTTTTTTTAATGGCCTTCTCCATTATTTAGAATTTTACTCTGCAATTCTCTCCCGGCTTGTCCTGTATCATGTGGCCCCATCAGAGTGGTCAGTGGTGGCCTGTAAGTAATGTGTGGCTCTACATTCAGGGGTCCCCCTGTCCTTTAGGCTCATTGTTTCCTCAAATCTTTTCTTCGTTCGCAAAAGGGACAGTCCTGCTATTTGCTTCTGGAGGATATTTAAAAAACAAACATTAAATTCATCTTTCCCACACTTCACTGAATTGTCATGTGGAAAGACTCGAACCACTACAAACTCAACTTGCTACTTTCACTGTATCTTTAACCTTCTTGCTACTCTTAAGCTCTTCATTATTAATTAAAACTCAAATGCACATTGTCTCATGATTCTACCATTTTACATTCTCTTTTCTATACAAAGAATTCTTCCTATGAACTATGGGGTGGAGAGGAAATTCAGCCCTCTATAACTAACTCCACGAGTAAATACTATTCTCAAAATAAGTGACAGAATTTAGATATATTGTTATGGTCCCTATTATGTAATCTTGTGATCTTGATCTTAATTTTCCTTAGCAACAATGTCTACCCCATCAGGTATAAGCTTTAATTGAATGTAGACAGAGAGAGAGAAAAGGGACGGAGGAATGAACGAACCTAGTAGCTAGTGTAGGAAACAGCACCTAGCTGGTCCTCCGTGGGTCTCTCATCCTCCATTCTTTAAGATATGAGCACACCACGTTTTATGGTGTTCTTATTTTAATTCGCTAGATTCTTTGCTCTTCCATGGCAAAGTCCAGAACCCAGCATCACCACTAGGTCCTCAAAATCTATCTGTTTAGTTACAGGAAGGATGGAGACTACACAGTATCCAATTCTACAACTAGGGATCTTGAGCCAGTGTCACTGAGGAACTCATGGTACTATAGATAAACAGAAAGTGAAGGCAAATTCTTTTGAGGAATAAAGTGAAGAATTCAGTGAGAGCCATGTTGATCTGGAAAGCAGAAGAAAGACATTAGCAGGAAGTTGGGGAAGTGGCTGAAGGGAGGCCACATTTAAGTAGCCATGGAAAAGTGACAAATAGTGGAGGATACTGGGTGGGGAGGCACCATAACATGGTGACAGGGAAAATGGAAAAGGAAGGCATTTCAGGAGGAAAGGAGAATGTTCATGGCATTGGATACAGGAAAATTTAAAAAAACGATTCTACAATTAAATAGGTTCTAGAATGAAAATGGCAACAAAAGTAGGCTTTAAGGATTTGGTAAACATTAACAATTCCACAAAGAGGTTAAAGTGAGCAATTGAAAAACTGAGGTGAAGTCTCTAGAATAAGTAAATTCCATACATGCAGTTTAGCATCTCTGGGGGAGAGTATGTGTGTGCGAATGTGCACAAAATTTTCAGTTCTAGACATTGAAAACTTTATTTCCAAGGCCAAGACTAGAACTCAGGCTTTCTACCTCCCACTTGCCATAGTTCTGCCTTCTGCGCTGAAAGGCACATGTTTCCTTTTATGTCCACTCACTCTCCCTGCAGACCCATCGCTGCTGCATTTATTCTGTTATTTCCGACAGTCTCATTGCTTTGACTCGAGGCTGAGAATCTGATGGATTCCTGCCTTGCTTTACTGACAAAGTCATCACTCAGAAGCCCAAGGAAGCAACCAGAATAGCAGCTTCTCCTCAATTAATTTTAATCAACAATCAGCCTTGAATGATGGAGTGGAAGTTCTAGAAACCTTGGAGGGAGAGTGAGGACATTATCCTGCAACAGTCAAGGGAAAAAAAGCTGATCAAAGGTCATGATATTTAGGAAAGACAATAGTAAGTTAGACCCATCACCATTACAGCCTCCCAAAGACGTGGATTTCCCAGTTGGGAACCCTAAAGTCTGCACCTAGCTTAGACTCTGTAATATTTTTGTTAAAACTTCTAAAAATTCAAGCTTATTAAAATTGAAGATGACACAATATAAGGAAGAAATAACTAGTACTTTGAGAGAATAGTATCTCAACAGGCTGGCAAGGAATATTGAATTCAATATGATTAATTTTAATTAAAAGTAATAAGCTTTTCTCAAAGGATACAAAAACAACAGAAGCAATAATAGGAGGAGATCAGAATTATTAAATAAATTTAGTCTTCAAAAAAGATTGCAAGGGATGCAAAAGCTGTTGAGGATTTGTATTTAGGTACTGGACATTCAATCTTAAATGTGAGACAAAAAGAGTACTGACTTTAAAAACGTTGGAGAGAATGTAGAGAGATTGGAACTCTCATGTACTACTGTTGGGATTATGAAATGGAATGGTACGACCACTATGGAAGGCAGTTTGGCATTTTCTCAAAAAGCTGAAAGTAGAAATCCCATATGACCCAGTTATTTCAATGCTAGAAAATGTATGTACTGTAAGAAAATTAAAAAGGAGACAGATATGTACACTTATGTTCATAGCAGTGTTATTCATAACAGCAAGAAAATGGAAAAAGCCCAAATAGTGATCAACAAATTAATATATTGAGAAATTATAGCACACTCACAAAAGCCCAAATAGTGATCAACAAATTAATATATTGAGAAATTATAGTACACTCACACAATGGAATACTATGCAGCACTTATGAATTGGTGAAATACCATATAACATGGGAGGGTCTACAGTGTATGACACTGAGGGATCTAACTTAGTCTGACTAGGACAAATACAGCATAAGACAATTATTGTAAATATAGAAGGATAATTGAGTAAGATGTGTATGAATGCCCAAAAGGATCAAAGAAAGAAGGGGGTAGGAAAATGGGAAGGTGAAAATCACTAAGATAGCAGAATTCAGTAGGTGGATGAGATGGGGGACAGTAAAGGAATAGCAAAGATTCAGTGGGAACTATAAAAGACAGGATAATAATAGACACAGATCAATAGTAATTAATTATATAAAACATAATGCATTATGAATGATTATATCGAACACAATGTAAGTGAAAGATTGTAAAAAACACAACATAGAGGAATAGAAAAATAAAATTGGAAGCTAGAAAAGAGATATGAAAGAATGTAGGTAAAGAAACTCCATAAATAACTTCAATTGTGTGAGGTTTACAACAAACGTGAGCAAATAAAGCTCACCTGTCATACATGGGATGGAGTTCCTCAGTGACTCAAATGGTTAAGCATTCAGGTCCTAACTAGAAATAAGGTAGTTCAACCCCACTCAAGTGACTTTAGGAAAAAAAATCTGGCAACCAATAAAACCATTGAAAATGCTATGAAGCACAGCTCTACTCTGACACATCCGAGCTGTCACAAGCACAAACTAAATGGGAACTGTTTTAAAATAAACTATACTGGTTTTTAAATAAATTATACTGAGGACAGGAAGCTCTTGTGGCCTAGCATGCAAAGAGTTGTGTTGCCAATCCAAAGGTAAACAGTTCTAATCCACCAAGCTGCTCCTTGGGAGAGAAATGGGCAATCTTCTCCTAAATCTGCTTAAATCTTCATTCAAAACCCTTGATACCATCAGTCAAGAAGTCAGAAGCTGTAGTCCATTGGGAAAATCTGTCAAGAACTTCTCCAAAGTGCTCAGGAACAGTCATGTCAGTTTAAAGAGTAAAGTGCATCCAATTCAATCCATGGTCATTTCAATTCCTTGTTATGCATCTGAAAGTTGGACAATGAATAAGGATGACAGAATTGATGCCTTTGGGCTGTGATGTTGACAAAGAGAACCAACTATCCCATGGACTGCCGAAGTAACAAACATAAACATCTTGGAGAAAGTGGAAACAGGGCACTTCTTAAAGTCAAGGATGACAAAGCTTCATATCATATACTTAGAGCATGTTGTTAAGAAGAGGCTAATCCTTGGCCTTTCCATGTCATGCTTGGAAAGATGGAGGGTCAGCGAAAGAGAGGAAGACATTTAACAAGATGTGTTGACACTGACTGCAGCAATGAGCTCAAATATGTCAGAGATGATGAGTATGGACAGGAGAGAGCAAAATTCGTCTGTTGTTCATAAAATGATTATTAGTTATACTTGACTTGAAGGCATCTAGCAACCACAATCCATGGGGACTCAAAGGCAATGAGAAAGTGAAAGAGGACACTGGAGTTTCAAAGAGAGAATTCTTACCTTCTAAGCAGAGGCTGTTTCAATTCCTGATGCAACTTATAGGTGGCCACTACCCTTCCACTGGTGCTGGTTTATGTGCTGCTCTGATGCTGGACAGATTTCAGTGGCACTTTCAGAATAAGATGAGATAGGAAGACAAGCTTGATAACCCACTTCCAAAAACCAGCCTGTAAAAACTCTGTGGATTAAATTGACTGATTTGGAACCAATCATGCTCATGGCTAACCCTATGACACCTAACAGCAAGAATCACAACATCCAATACACACAAGAGACACTGTTAAAACAAAGCAACAGTGGGACTTTGAAAATAAAATTAAGGAAAAGACATATGCAGGGAAAACTTGAGCAGATAGTTTGATATCATAATATTTTATAAGATAAAACAAATTTTAAGGCGAAAAAGCATTGATGGCAATAAATAGCAAGAATATACATTAATCAAAGAACAAAGTTTCAAGAGCTGAAAACAATCATTGAATTGTACAGGAAAAGGAGATATACTTTAATAAGAGCTCATGTGAAAATGACAGGTTTTGCTTTACAGGTTTAATGATAGCCAAGGGGTTGTCAGGACTGCCTGTAAAGGCTGCCCATTCTCTGCTGACATTGACAGATGCAGAGTACAGAGCAGCATGGAGAGGACCCATGTATTCCACACTCTTAAAACTCACGGCTCAGGCTATATCATCTTTTTAAAAAACACAATATTTTTTACAATGATTTAAATGAAACTATAGAAAAAAATGGTTTTCTATTCAGCAGCTCAGACACATTTTATTTCATGACATTGACATTGATTGCATTCCCCACTATATATATATATATAGTTCTTATTAAGTGTCATCTAGTCGCAGGCGACACATAGCAACCCTATGAAGGAGAGTCCTCAATGCTTGGGTGCCTTTCATCCTCTCTCCAGGTTCATAGGGTTTCCAGAGGCAAGATATTATGGAAGTGGATGCCACCCCTCCTTCCAAGCTTTTTTTAATTGGGGAACTCCACCCCACTCTCTTTCCGCATTGGGTAGCCAACCAGTAACACATTTGACACATCAGTGTCACAGTGTTTAACCTCACAGCAACCACAAGTGAGTGCTGTATGGCAACTTGTACACCAGGGTTATACGACCTAGAGGAATGTCTGAACAGAAACAATGAAAGACAGGCCCGAGGGCCACGGATTAAAAGTCACCCACCTTTGGGTTGGTAGCATCATTTTCTGTCCACTGGGCCAGCTGATCTCTCTCTCTCTATGTTGATGTTATTGTTGTTAAGTGCCATCGAGTCACAGGCAACTCATAGCAACCCTATGAAGGAAAGTCCTCAGTGCTTGGGTGTCTTTCATCCTCTCTCCAGGTCCATAGTATTTCCAGAGGCAAGCTATTATGCAAGTGGATGCCACTCCTCCTTCCAAGCTTGTTTTAATTGGGGAGATTTTT